>NW_024470325.1:591011-767906 GCF_900496995.4 Aquila chrysaetos chrysaetos | reverse complement strand
CTTAGATGCAAGAAGAACTGTGATAAAAACTGAGCAAAGCGCAGTAGTGATGGAACCAGAACTGACTCCAGCATGCAACAATCCAACGGTGCACATCATCCTCCTGCTGCGTCCAATGTCGCTTGACGGATTCCTTTAGGTTTCTCCTCCAAAGTTCTCACAGGACCGTATTTTCTGCTATAATCTATCAATTGCTGTGCTACATCTCCCCATGTCCTCATCCTTTTATGTTTTGAGTGGGAAGAAGTCGAGCTATGATTAAAAGGTGTATCGGTGCCAACATTAGTTTCATCTCTTTTGCCTTTAATAAAGCTCTCCAACTTTTCTACAGGGTCTAAAGACACTGTGGTCCTTTGGAGAACAATCCTGGTAGATTTGAGTGATTCTGGAGTCCCCTTACAAGGGATCTGATTTCAGGATTCACCGGCAACATCATTGGGGATTCACATCCGGGAACTAACTTCCTTTCATGTATCATTTGCAGGCAGTCTGCTTTGTGCACACTTTCTAGCAATTGATCAACTGTGCCTGTGTATGCTAGGGGATCCCCCTGTCAAAGGGTTCAGCCCTCCGCCCAATAGGCAGCCCGCTGGGTTACGGACCACGGGGCACGTCCATCCCCTGTTGTTAAAAAGACACCGTGGCCCCAGTAACCACTAGCTTCCTTTTCATTTAACTGGATTTGGTCCCCTCCAGTTAAAGATACACACCACACATACTCTTTTTCGGATTCTTTGGGAAGGCGCCCATATTTCTTTTCATTTTGGCCAATTCAGTGGGAGTGTATGGTATCCTCTTAGTTGTAATATAGGGTCATTATCCTCATCATTTATATAAGCATGTTCTGCTTTCATCAAAGGCCTCACTTGGGGGTTTTCCCTGAAGCATTTCCTTGCTTCCTCTAGCTCTTTTTGCAGGTATACCTGACTTATTTGCCAAATACCTATCTTTTCCATCTTCATTTCTATCTCATTCAATGATTCAGCAGACTTTGAAAGTTCTTTCTTTCAAGGCATCTTTTAGACAGCGATTTTCTTCCTCCTTTCCTCTGCTTGCTGTTTGTACACGCAAATTACTCTTCTTCTCTCTGCTAACTGCTCTTCCAGGTTGGAGGTTGTTTTCTGCAAAGTTGTACCAAATTTTCAAGGGATTCTATGATTTGTTTTTCCTGGCTACGCCGCTTATAGCGGTCTTCAATTGCTGCGACCAGGCTGGCTCCAAGAACTGCACAGATTATCGCTTTGCCTTTGCCTGACCGTGATCTAGCCTCATTCTGTATAGAAATCACTCGGTCTGTTACACTCTGTAAATTTGCCCGATTGTCTCGAGCCCACTCTTCCCAGCGGGGAGGGTCGAGCTCCATACTTTGCCAAGAGTGCATAAAACGAGTCAAGATTTTTTACTGATGGAGAGTTTTGATAACCATTCTTTTCAGTTCATTTTGTTGCAAAGGCCCAACTCACTTCGGGGGTCAAACTTAGTTACACCACACACGCAACAGCTGCTGCGTCGCCCTCCTCTTCCCTGAGTGGCTGAAGGGACCAAAATCTCACTTTGGGGAGTCAAAACTTAGTTGCTCACAAGTGCAGACTTTCTCTGCTTGTCCCTTCAACTTCCCCGAGTAGTCAACCTCATCTAATGAGGACAGTTCCCCCTTTTGCACTAGGAGATCCTTCTCTTGATCCTGATAGACAGATCCCTCAATTCAAGTTTGGGGTGATATACACTGAGGTGTGTGCGGTGTGCGGGAATCCCGAATCGCCCCCCTTGCTTTCTGGACACCTCTCACCCGTTCAGGTGTAGGGCCAGGTGCGGCTGGAACGAAACGTTCTTCCCCTGTTACAAACCGCACAAAACCTGCACCCCTCTGTCTGTCAGGATCCTGTCCGTGACGCCAGTTTAATGTCACGGTCCACTCGGTGGACTCGTGATGGTTCATTTGCTACGATCTCGAAAGTGCAAAATTAAGGTGACCAACACCAAAGGGGAGAGCAGTAATCACACAGTAAAACTTTATTGTATTGCCTGTGAAGAGCCACGCGATAGTTAGAGATGGGTGAAAGAAAGGAGAAAAGTAAAGTTAAGTTTAGAGAGAGGAGAAAAAGAGGTTATAGCTACCACCGCTGATCTCAAGACGTCCTAAGGGTCCCGGGTCCAGCTAATGCTGCGTCGTCGATCGTTGTGGTCCTTGTGGGGAGCTTCAAATTCCGTTGTTTAGAAGTCGTCTTTTATGTTTAGTAACACACCTTGCTCCACCTCTGCCTCAGGAGTCTCCACCCTGCTCAGAATACAATTATCATATCTCCGCCCTTCTCAAGCGAGACTATCACGCAGGCGCAGGGTCAGTGTCTGAGGCGTGGTAAGTCTTGGAGGCGGGTAGCCTTCGACCAGGAGGTGTGTTTTGGTATTATAATGAAGCAAAGTTCGTCTAGAGTTCATGATTTCTTCATCGTGTTATGGCAACAGTTGCAATCCATCCTTTTTGACAGTAGCTATGCGGTTACCTCTAACGGCTCTAGCCAGGTACCTTCCAGGAGCCTTGTACTGCACATTCTGTCCTTGGGATTGGCTGCTGCGCTCCAAACAGGCCGTTGTCAGGTAATGTACTGTTCATGTTCCTGATGACAATGTTGAGACAATGCTGATTTTCTGACCGACTCTTACACCTCCCTACCAGCAAGCGCGGGGTTGACCAAGCCTCCCTAACCATGGGGGTGGGGTAGACCTGGCGTCCCGACCTCATCCTCCCGGGTAGTACCGTTACCCCTACTGGTACTCCAGGGTACTAGCGGTACCCCTGCTCGTAACCTGGGGTACCCCTGCTGGTACCCCGGGGTACACCTGCTCTCCCTACTGGCCCCCTGGGTTAGACCTGGCCCCCCTACCGGCAAGCGCGGGGTTGACCTGGGCTCCCTAACCATGGCGCTGGGGTAGACCTGGTGTCCACATCATCCTCCCAGTAAGAACCTTACCCCTACTGGTACTCCAGGGTAGTACCAATACACCCTAGTACTTCGGGGTACAACTGCTGTCCCTGCTGGCGCGGGCGGTAGACCCGCCCTCCCTACCTGACCCTCTGGGTAGGCCGCTTATACCTACCTGATGCTCCAGCGCAGACCTGGCCTCCCTACCAGCGCAGGTGTGGTAGACCTGGCCTCCCTACTGGCGTGGGCAGGGCAGACGTGGCCTCCCTACTAGCACAACTGGGGTAGACCTGGCCTCCCAATCTTTGAAGGAATGTTAAACCTGGCCTCCCTCCCGGCAAAGGCGTGGTAGACCTGGCCTCCCTACCGGCAATGACGGGGTAGACCTGGCCTCCCTACCGGCAAAGGCAGGATAGACCTGTCCTCCCTACCCATGCGGGCAGGGTAGACCTGGCCTCCGTACCCGCGTGGGCGGGGTACACCTGACCACCCTACCGGTGCGGGTTGGGTAGACCTGGCCTTCATACTTGAGCGGTGGGTGTAGGCCTGTCCTCCCTACCCGCGTGGGCAGGGTACACCTGACCACTCTACTGGCGCGGCGGGGTAGACCTGGCCTCCCTACTCGCGCAGCTGGGGTAGACTTGGACTCCCTACCGGCAAGGACGGAGTAGACCTGTCCTCCATACCTGCGCGGGGGGGGTAGACACAGCCTCCTACCTGCAAGGGCGGTATAGAACTGGCCTCCCAACCTGCAGGGGCGGGCTACACCTGTCCTCACTACCCACGTGGGCGGTGTAGACCTGGCTTCCTACCGGCAGGGCAGGGTAGACCTTGCCACCCTACCGGCACGAGCGGGGTAGATCTGGCCTCCCAACCCACGTGGGAGGGGTAGACCTGGCGTCCCTACCTGCAAGGGTGGGGAGACCTGTCCGCCCTACCTGCAAGGGCGTGGTAGACCTGGCCTCCCTACCCGCACGGGGTAGTCCTGGACTCCCTACCTGCAAGGACAGAGTAGACCTGTCCATACCCGTGCGGGCGGGTAGACCTGGCCTGCTACCTGCAAGGCGGTATAGAACTGTCCTCCCAACCTGCAGGGGCGGGGTAGACCAGGCCTCCCTACCGGCACGGGCGGGGTAGACCAGGCCTCCATATCCACGGGGGTGTGGTAGACCTGACCTATCTACTAGCACACATGTGGTAGACCTGGCCTCCCTTCTGGCAAGGGTGGGGTAGACCTGGCCTCCATGCCAGCGCAAGCTGGGTAGACCTGGCCTCCCTGCCGGCGAGGGTGGGGTAGACCTGGCCTCCCTAACCATGGGGGTGGGATAGAAGTGGTCCTCATCCTCCCCGGTAGTACCGTTACCCCTACTGGTACTCCAGGCTAGTAGCAGTACCCCTACTGTTACCCCGGGGTACACCTGCCCTCCCTACTGGTGCTGTGGCCTAGACCTGGCCTCCCTACCTGAAGCTCCGGGCTCGGCCTGGCGTCCCTACATGACGCTCCGGGGTAGTACCGGGACCCTCACTGGTTTCGGTGTACACCTCGTCACAATGGGCGATCGGGGGTAGACCCGCCCTCCCTACCTGACCTGTGGCATCAGCCTGGTACCCGTACATGATGCTCCAGGTAGGCCTGTTTGTCCTACTGCACGGACAGGTAGACCAGCCTCCCTACCTGACCATCGGGGGTAGGCCTGGTGTCCCTTCCAGATGCTCCGCGGTAGTACCAGTGAGACAAGGGGAGTCAAAAGAATCTCAGTAGATATAATAAAGGGGGATGAAGATGATGTTTAGCGCTTACATTGTTGAAATTAGCTGACATAGAGACAGTCCTTGATAAGAAGAGCTGGTCCTAAGAACCAGCCAATAAGGTAGAGACAGTTCCTGATAAGAAGCAGGAGCAGGCCCCAAGAGCCAGCTAAGACTGGTCTTGCGGCTTGGGTGAATACCAAGAAATCACTGAGCCTGCCCAAGGAAAAAAGTTACTAGCGGTGACGAAGAGGAGTCGTCTTATCTTCATCTCTGCGACCACCAGACGACCACCATAAAGAGGCACTGCGCAAGCGCAGTTAGAGGAGACTATGGAAATGACCTCTCGGAGCTAATTTAATATGAAGCGGGGACAGGTCATCCATATGTAGGCGTATTGTGAATATGTAACACTTGACCGTATAAACTTGAAATGAACTGCCGAGTCAGGCACGCACGACTTTGGTGGGACTACTCCCCGTGCTGCCCAGTGCTGAATAAACATACCTACTTTACAATCGCACTGATTGTGCAGTCCGTTTCCGCACGTCACCGGTACCCTTACTGGTACTCCAGGGTAGTAGCGGTACCCCTGCTGGTACCCCGGGGTACACCTGCTGTCCCTACTGGTGCTCCGGGCTAAACCTAGCCTCTCTACCCACGCGGGTGGGGTAGACTTGGTGTCCCCTACGGGATCCTGTACTGTTACTGGTACTCAAGGGTGTTAATGATACCCCCACTAGTGCTCCGGGGTAGTACCGGTAACACCCCCCCCCCCCCCCCCCCGTACTTGGAGGTAGTACCGATACCCCTGCCGGAATCCGAGCAGACCGAGCTCACCACCGGTTTTCCAAACGCTGATGCACCAAAGAGAGCCGGGTGGACTCATCCGTCCTCTTGCCTTTCCAGGCAAGTGGAAGTCCATCCACTTGGATGACCTGATGCCCCCAGAGAACTTTAAGGCCAATCTCGGCCACCTCTCCAAAATGACCATTGCCGAGATTTTCCTGAGCAGCTCCCTGCAGCAGCATCTCCCAGCAGGTAAGAGCTCTCTCACCATAAACCCACCGTCTCCCCACTGCTCTCCCTTCCAGAAACCCACTGCCCCATCCTCCGATGTCCCACAAGTCAACTCGGGGTGGCTTCTTGAATCCATGTTCTTGGTTAGAGGTGTCCGGCCAATTGCTCCCCAAGCCCGAGGGTCTCATGTCATCAAGAAGCTGACACCAAGTAGTTGGGTAGCTTCCACCCTGTGCTGCTTTATTTCTCCCTGTTGATTGTCAAGGCACTCCTGATGCCTCCCGTGGATGGAAGTAGCTCTTGTTGGGGTTTTAACAGCTGAGTTACATGGTTAATGGTGATTTCAGGTTCTCCGGAGGATTCTGCTGCCCTGGGGAGCCTCACCATGTCAGGTCGTTACCCGGACGAAAATGTATGATTTTTTTATTATTATTTTATTTTTTCCTCCTCATTTAGTCACTTGTCATTGTGCAAGAACTGGCTTTGGGTATCAACAGACATTTTGGGATCTGCTTTGAAGGTCGTTGTTTGGGCTGGTACCTTGTCACAGGAAAGAATTAGCTGCAGGTCTTCCTGGGTCACCGTTGTGAGGTTGAAGTAGGGTGGTGGTCTCCCAGCCCCACTGTGAGTGACTGGCCAAAGACCAGGAGCCTTTTGTCACCATCAACAAAGCCGTGTCCCTTACGGGGGGACATCAGCAGTGCTCTGTGCCCTGAGGACCAACTTAACCAGGGTTTGTTGGGATGGCGAGATGGGTACAGACCTTGGAGCTCACTGTGCTAATTTCTGGAGAAGATGATATCTCGGGACGAGCGTCCCCAGGCAAATGAGAGCAAAGTAACGTCAAGCAAGCAACTCACCTCCAGTCTTTTCTAGCCGCAGTTCCTTGATGTGGACTCAATGATCAAAGGGAGCATCCAGAAGGCCGTGATCCAGCTGGAGGACAAGAAGGACAACAGCCAGCGTGCAACGGAGAGAATCAAGATCCTTCACAACTTGCTTTTCCACAGTCAGAGTAGCGGTACGTGTGAGTAGAGAGAACTAGAAGTGGCTCCTTCTTGCGCGTTGCAAGGTGTGCGGCTGGAATAAGACAACCAAGAGGTTAAGAGCCAGTTCTGGTGTCCTTCAAAGCCATCGTGGGTGGAGAAGCACCTAGGAGACGGAGGGTGAGGTTGCATGGGACCTCCCTGCACAGTCCCTCACGTGCATGATCGGAATCTGTACTAAACCCCAAAGCTTTGCTGCAGACCTTGGTAGATGATCCCAGACAGATATCACTTCCCAGTGGAAGCTGATTTCTGCTTGGACTGATAAAAAATTATTAGGTGGTGTGAGTTTTGAGTGGAAAACTGGCAACCAAAATCCCTTGTAGGTTTTTGATGGTCTCTCCTACTTGGAGATGAGCGCCGGGAGGGTTTTAACCAGCGGCGTTTTTGTGATTAGTTTCCAGCCACTTTATGACCATCCTGAAGAAGAGAATTTGTTACCTCCTACAAGAACGAGAGAAACCGATCCACGAGCCAAGGGGATGGATTTTCCGCCGGGCTCTTTCTACCAGCTTCATCCTGGAAGACACATCGTTCAGGTAGTGCTGGCTGTGGGCCACCTTCCTAATGTCAAGTCATTCTGTTCCTAAAATGGCTCCGCGTGAAGCGCGAGGCGCCTTGCTTAAACACCAAGACACGACAACCAAGAAGCGTCTAAATGGGGGGGTTTTACCAGCCTAGAACAAGGTAGGGGCTTGCAGAAAGGCCACAGTCGGTCTCAAAAGCAAAAAATTAATTAAGAGCACTGTCGATTTTGAGGAAGCTTCTTTTGGAAGGGCTTTCCTGGAAGCAAAACAACGTTGGTTGACTGTGAGATAGGCGAGGATGGTTAGTCTCAAGCCTGGATGTCCACGATTGGCATCTTCAGAAGCGGTTGGGTTGTCTTGGTTGACTGGTGGGTCTTCAAGACCGACGCTGTCCCCTGGGCAGAGGAGGGTTTCTTGGTGGGAGGCAGGGAAGCGACGCGATGAGCCGCGTCACCTCCTTTTTCAGGCAAGCACTCTGGATGTACCTGGAAGACATTGTGGCGAACGTCTTTGCCCAAATTCTCGCCGTGGTGGATGCCAACAACAACCTGGATCACATCTTTCAAGGCGCTCCACTCGCGGAACTGTGGCTCCAGATGTTCCAAGAAGCAACAGTCCTAAAAATTAAATACACCAGCAAGTAAGAGATGGGGTGTAAATGTACAGTGAGGTGGTTTTCCTTAGGAGAGTAAAAGCTGGTGTTAGTAGTGAAACAGTAGCTCGTGCTTGAGGTGCAGATGTTGATAACCTAGCCACGGAAGGTCTTGCATGTCAAGCCACTGGCACCAAAACTTCCCTGTTGTTTTAAGCTGCCAGCAAAATTGGCTCCTTCCTTGCTCTTGCCCAGTTTTCCCTGACTTTCCTACCACATTTCTCTCCGGGTTTCTGAACTTTAAAGAGAACACATATCAGTGGGAGTTGGGAACTTCCCTGAGGTGGTCCGCCCCTGGACACCTACGGTCTGTTGCACAATTTAATGCTTCTTTCTGCGCTGTTTGAATTCAAGGCCGGCAGATGCTAAGATTTCCGTGTTGTCCATGACGGAAGACCCCAACACCTCCCTCTTCTGCCGGTTCCCATTCAGTTGGGTTTTGAAAGCCTACCTGGACGACGTATGGGAGAAGGTCTATCATATGAAAGGTAACATCAGACTTTCCAGGGCGAGCTTTAACCCAACGAAGCTGCCAAAAATCTCCATCCTTAGTAGGAGGAACCATGGGGGCTGTGTTCCTCACTCAGATGGCCCAGAAATGTGTTGTGCGTCTCTTCTGCATTATGTCTATGTTGATATATATGGTATCTTTCCGATATATATGGTATCTTTCCGATATATATGGTATCTTTCTGATATGATGTATCATAATGTACATTATATCTTTCCGATACACGTGGTATCTTTCCGATATGATGTATCATAATATACATTATCTTTCCGATACACGTGGTATCTTTCCGATATGATGTATCATAATATACATTATATCTTTCCGATACACGTGGTATCTTTCCGATATGATGTATCATAATACACATCGTAACTTTCCGATACACGTTGTAACTTTCCGATACACATCGTATCTTTCTGATATACATTATATCATTCCAATGGAGGCATTCTGCCTCTTCACCCGTGGCCTTGCACTTGGCCACACGACCACCTGGGTCTTAATGAGGAGCTCCCACTTTCCGCTAAGCAGCCCTAACTCTCTTGGCTGTCCCTTCTAGATAAGCCCAAGAAGCCAACAAAGGAAGTGGTCAGGTTCTACCAAGCCTTCATCAAGAACGTCTTGATGCCAGACGGCAGCAATCTAGGTGTGCTACGCTGCTACACCGACGACTTTCTCAGGATGGCTTTTCCTCGACAAGATCTCTCTGTCTATGAGGTGAGTAGGGTTAGGTGGAGCACTGTCTTCAACTGGCGTTGGCTTTGGCCCTAGTCCTATCCTTCCGGGCCAAATCTGATGTTTCGATAAACCCTCCCTTGTGCTACTCCTCAACTGTTGTGAACATTCAGTCTTAATTCCACCTCGAGGACTATTTTTGATGAGGAAACTTCATACAGGATACAACAGCAATGCTGAGCATCCCGCCTTAGTCCCCTTGCTGTTTGCTTTGAGCGGAAATAACGCCTTTTATTTTACCTGCAGATTCTCTCAAAAGTTTTCCTCGCCAACGCAGCACAACTCTGCTCTTCCGTGGGCGGAGGGAGATGGGCTTTTCCCCAGTTTGGCTTCACGTAGAATATTTCTACCTCCGAGACGATTATCAGCTCTTCGTCGACATAGCAAAAAGCAACGATGCCGTCGTAGGCGAGTTGCAGGCGATGTATGAGAAGACGACCCCAGAAATGGTGAGGAAAGAGCTGCGTTTGCCCTCTAACCCTTCTTCTACGGCTCTTGAACACGGTGGTCTTCACAACTTCCATCATTTAATTACGTACTGTGTAATTAGTAAGAAGTCCTTGTGTTTGTGTCAGTCTGGGTATCCCGTTGAAGTCCCCTTAGACACTTTGACCCTCGAGGTGGGCGGGATTCGTTGTGTAGTGCTTCAGTGGTGGGCTCCAGCTCCTTAGCTTGCCCATCCGTGTGGAGATGTCCGCATCCCTCTGAAGACGCTTATTGCTTCGAGCAGCAAGCTAAGTTTTTTTGAGACTCCCCACGGTGATTCCAAGATCCTTCTTTCTCCAGGGCGCAGTTAGGCTCATTAAGCCCCTTCCTGGTTTACGGGTGCCACAACTTCACCCATAAAAGTCCATTTCTTTCTAACGTATCCCTGACACTACTCCAAAAGCTATACTAGCATCTAGTCACGCGGTGTCCCTTCCTCTGTGCCACCCACCAGCGAGGTCAGTTTCTTTACCTAGACTCTTTTTCTCTCTCTTCGCAAATGTCATTTCAGTTTGTCACCCTCGATGCTTTGAACATTCTCCTGAAGAAAGTGCAGGCCCTCCGAAAATGGACTTTTGCCCTTCGACGCCTGCATAGCGTGGCTCGAAAGTGTCAAGTCCATCAAGCCCTGGGTGGAGTGGATCAGTCTGGACAACTACCAGCTTCAGTTCTACCAGAAGAAGAAGGAACTCCTAGACAGCGTGTTGTAAGTTCAGTCGCTCTCTGTTGACGGTAGCGCAAGCGAACTTCTTGACGTCTGTAGGTCAGGTGAACTGAAGCCACCCTCCTCTTGGGGAGCTGGAGTCACAAATCCTCCAACTGTCCCCTCCTTCCTGGTCCTGCCTCGTTATCGCAACACGGTGGTGAAGCAGCTCCAAAAAAGAGTGGTGGATGTTTCACCCTCATCAAATTGCTTAGTTCTGGTGGAATTTCTCCTTGCACGCTTGACGGCGCCAGAATGTTTTCTGGAGCGGGACAAGCGGGTCTCTCCAGAGACAACGCCCAGAAATGGGCTGGCATTTTCAGTTTCGCCCAAGGTTGGGTTGAAACAAGCAGCGTAGGCAGGACCATGCCGTATCTTTCTCCCTCTGATGCAATCTCAGGAGGTCTTGTGTCCTCGAGTGACCACACGCGACCCGGGATGAGTCACAGATCGGCATCATTTGGGGTGTATGTTTTACAGACATCGCTGGACCTGCACCAACATTGTCTACATGTTGATTGACCACCTGCTGCACAACGAGACACAAATAGAGGAGAAACTCCTGAGGCTGGTGGTGAAGCAGTTCATCTTCCTCTGGAACGTAGGTGTTTCCTGGGGCAGCTCCTGGCTGTGAAGCTTGGGAGGGCTCTTCTTTTCCAGGAGACGTCTGATCCCAGCCATAGGGAGGGCTTAGGAATGGGAGAAAGGCTGGAAACACCATCCAGGGGACAAACGCTACTTGGATTCAGAATCCAAAATGAGGATTCGGAATCAAGGAAGGCTTCCTTCAGAATTTAAAGGGTTGATCCCGGTCGCTTACCCTCAGTGGTCCGGGCAGAGACATCCATACTTGGATCTGCTTAATTCTGCCGTCTAACCCTGTGTCCCTGCAGCACTGACATCCCATAATGTGTTGTCCTCCGCGTACCAGAGAGGGTCTCTGCTGAACTTGCGCCGCGTGTTTGTCTTTTTGCAGCGCCTCTACGCGAGCCAGCGATTTGAGCCGGAGAAGACTTTTTGATTTGGTGACAAAAGTGCTGAAGAAATGCAACGAGAATGCTGATGTTGTGTATCTGGTGTAAGTCCGAGCTGAAAAAAAGTTGGCTTTGGGGTCCTTATCCATCGACGCGATGTTTGTAAAGGGTGGGGGAAATATGTCAGCACTAGGGGTGGACCTCGTTGGGCCAAAGGGAGGGCCGCGCTGCTGAAGCCGAGGGGCGAGAACCTGTCTTGGAGGTGACGAATCGTCTCTGGAGGAACTTCTCGTAGGCGTGCTGCCAAAGAAACCGGCTCCCCTGAGCACCCAGGCTCTCCATCCCCTTCACCCAGCCGTCCTCACCACGGACTGTTGCCTCTCCGAGACGGGATGGTCCTCGGGCAGCTTAGAAGCTGCTGGTTCTTGAAGCGGTGGTGGGGTCACCCTGGTTCTCTACTTCTCTACTCTCTAGGCTAGGCCAAAGTGCCCATCCGGCTTCGTCCCCACCCCAGGGTGTACGTTAGGCAGGAGCCAGCCCGCACTCCTCCTCAAATCTGGCAGCAGCACTGAACTGCTGCTTCTTTTCGTGATATTTCTCAGGAAAGGTGTGAAGGAATGCAAGAGCTGCCTGCGGGAGATCACAGACCCGGCCGAGCTGCCCTGCAGCCACATCTTCTGCACTCGCTGCATCCTGGAGTGGACGAACAAGCAGTGTAAGATCTGCAAGGAGGAATTCCCGGAGGATTACACACCCATGGCTTCAGAGGCCACAAGGTATCCCGGCGCCGGCAAAAACCTGCCTGCATCCAGTTCTTCGTGTTAAATATTGAGACAGAGATGCTGGGTGCCTGAACAAATGGCCATCTTGTCTCCCTGGTTTTGGTCCTGTGCTCAGCAGAGGGAGGGACGTTGTTTCTTTTCCTTGGTTGGAGGCTGACCATGAGTCTTGGTTTTCTTCTTTCCTCCAGGGAAGCTGTTGCCTGTTCACAACACATTCAGGAGGAAATGCAATTCCTTCTTCGTTGAGTTCATCGCCATGTACTTTTTGGGAGACAGAGAGGCACCGTCTGCCGAAATCATTCAGCGACTGATACAGTTTGTGGCTTGCAAACCCAGCCCCGAGCATCAGGCGGGGGAAAGGGGTAAAAAGAGCTTGATTTCCGCTCTAACCCGGGTCCGACCGCTCGCTCTTGGAAGTCAAATAACGGATGGTCGCTCTTCCTTCCTAGTGTACAAGCCAAAAAGCGAGTTGTCGCCTTCGAAGAGTGCATGGACACTAGTCCTACCGTCCAGGTCCTCCCTCCTGAAGCTGCTGCTGCGATGGCGGGTCAGCCCTGAGGTTGTTCCCAAAACCCCGCTGGCCAAACCCCTCGGCTACAACGGACGCTGATGCTCTGTGTCCTTTTCCGCCCTAGGTTCAACAATGTCAAGGTTCACTTGGAAGAATACCTGTCCCAGATGGAGGAGAAGATAATATCCAACCAAAGTAACAGGGACCATTTCTACTTCATGGTGGTGCATTGTCCTGGAGGTAAGTGCGGTTGGGATGCGCTGAGAATCCCAACGGACACCGTAACTTGGAGCCACCTGTCACGTCCCAAAGTTGGAGCGACTCAGGTTCGTGGATTTCCTTTGTCAGAATTAAGGTGAAACGACACCAGGGGGAGTTCGAACAACAATCAACATTTATTCAACCTAGCTAACTTGTCCAAGTACATGTGAACTTATCAATATGAACCTTTCAACATGTCATTAAGCTGCTGTTTGAGAAGGGAAGTATAGAAAAATGAAATGGAAAAAGGAACATGAAACTGTGTCAGAAGGAGAGCCCCTCCTGTTGAGTCACGATTCAGAGCAGACCCTCTTGCTTTCTGGACTCCTTCTCAAAGAGGAGCCCAGGGGCAGCTAGATCCACTCCTAGTCTCAGACTTGGTCAACGGTTTATGTTTAAAAGGATGAGGTGTAGGGACTGTGGAAAAGAGAGAAGGAAAAGAGGGAGAGAGAGAAAGAAAGAAAGAAAAAGAAGGAAAGAGAGAAGGAAAGGGTTTCACCAGTCCTGGGTCCAGCGTTGGTCAGCCAGTGTAGAGATACCAGTTTCCGGAGGGCGCGCGCTTGAGAACTCGTTCTCCCTTCTTTTATAGCGTGTTAGTCGATGGTCTCGACATGCGCAGTCCCATTCCCGGGGTTCTCTGGAATCGGTTGGGAGAGCTTTGGGGGGGGATTCATTGCGGAGTTGCCTCTCTTTTCTGCTGGCATGACCGCTTAAGATAGAAGCACAGTCCCATCTTCCATGGGGCCTCCTCCTCCAGGCGCTATGCTGTGCTCCTCCTCCTGGTCACTTAAGATAAGGAATTGCGGCTTTGGAGAAGCGCGGTCCCACCCTCCGGGGGGCCCTCTTCTCCGGCCACATTGTCCTGTTCACAAAACTCCAGCATTTTTACAGAGGCCGTTTTCTCCACCAAAGTTCTTTAAAGAATGTTTGAGACATTAACATATATTTGTTCAGACCGTCACACCCACCACCCCAGCTAAAACCTATTAATCACATTAATTACCCCCTCTCCACATGTTTTTATGGATGAGGAACCAAAGGAGGAGCTCACCTTAAAGATGAGGAGAAGGCACAAGGAAGAAGGAGGAGCTGCTCAGTTATAACACACCTTCAGCGTCTTAAAAAATTGTCTGTCTCTCTCGAGCAGGATTTATGATATCCATCTTCTGAAGAAGACGTCACCCAGCTTGCTGAAAACTGCCTCTCCACCGCAGACCTATCTGCTTCTTTCTGCGAGCCCGACGTCTCAAGAATTAACACGCTCCAGTTCATCGCTCAGCTCCGGCTCTCCATCAGCCACGTGGCCCGCTGTGCTTGGCAGACAAATGCTTTCCGGTGAGTTCTTTTGCTTAGCGTACCATGAGAACTGTGCCTACCCCTAAGCAGGTCTAGAACAAGCCCCCAAAAAAGGTCTCGCCTTGGAGGTTTTGCTGGAAAATGACTGTTTTTATGAAAATTGAAGTTGTTTTGGACAAACTTCCCAGCTCTTCAGTCCCCAGACTTGCTGTGTTCTCCCGAGTATTTCCCGACGTATTAAGGGACCCTCTGTATTAAGGGACCCTCTGTACGTTGGCTTGAAGCCATGCTTCAACCTGTGGGGAGAAGATCCTGCTGCACCTGAGGTCCTACCACAGCCTAAAGAGCTGTAGGGGCTGCGTTGGTGAAGGACATGCCGGCACTGGGGACCGGGCATAACGAGAAACCTGCTTTCCAGCTGCAGACCCCAACGCACCCGCTGCCGAGGGGAACGAGAAAGAGCAAGACCTGGTGAACGCGATGAAGCGGCTGGTTGCGAAGGCTCAGACTCCGTGGCCTCAGGTGTTCCTCATCAGGAATCTCTGTGACATCTGTGGGCTCAGCTCCATGTGGAAGATCCTCCAGGTGGAGAAGTGGATTTACCCCAAGGGGTAGAAATTTCGCAGGTGGGTTATTTCTGAAGAGCCTTGTGCCGAAGCAGAGCTGAGGGGGTGGGATTTGCCGAGCTTGAGCCCTGTAAAATGGACTCGTGGGGCTCCCTTCCAGCTGAGGAGAACGACAGGCCCTCGTAGGGTGCAGTCAACTTCCTCTTCTTCCACTTGCTTCTTGGGATAACAATGCGCATCGGTATTTTTCAGGACAGAAGCACCTGGTCAAATACAACACAGATGTTTTCAGTGCTGGACAAAGCCCAAAACCAGCTAAAAATTAAAGATTCCACAGAAAACCAGAGCTTGACTGTGAGTATTGGTTGAATCTCCAACAGGAGGTTTCCACGGGTTTCGGTCTGGAACCGTTGTTGGTTGGTCTGGAACCTCCTGGAAACAGGAGGTTTCCATCTGCGTTGATGGAGAGCTGCGGCAGCTCCCTGCTGCCGGGAGACACAGACGGGACTTTGCGTGGACGCTGAAACTCCGCGGGGAACCCAGAAGACCCCTCACGGCGAAGCGCCGCGCTGCTTGCCTTTGCTTACATCTTGTTTTGTTCGGCTTTTGTAGCCTGTCCTGCGACAAATGGAGAACATCCTCCGGTTGCCGTCCGTCCCAGATGAGCTGCTGGAAGACAAACTGAGGAAGATCATGGATGCGTTGGGTGACAGCGAAGACCCAGGCCTGCTGGAGCTGGTCTTCCACGCTGCGCTCGTTCTGGTCTTGTTCCCGAGCCGCGTCACTCACCTCTTCAGGAACATCTGCTTCAAGCCTGACGTGGTGAAGGTGAGTCGCAAGGCTGAGGTGTGCAGCGCTCTCCAACCCACTGTCCTGGTGCAATATTTCCCGGCAGACAGGCTTTGTTTTGGTCAGCTTGTTGTCCTGTAGATGGTTTTTCCCTCTTCCTTCTCGTTCCTTGCGCTGAGAAATAACTGCGACCATCCGTCCTGGTCTCTACTTCAAATGTGGATGAGATGGATGGTTTACGGGAGATGCCTGTCTCTCTGCTGACTCAAGGGCTGCTGGGGGCCTGGCGGAGCTTCGTTAGTGGGGATTAGGTGGTTTGAAGCCCAACCCGAGCGTCCTCCTTCTGCCAAAGGTCTTCCATCACTCCGATGAGGGTGGAGATGCTCGTTCCTGAGCTGGGCTTCCCCTTGGGTCTGTCCGTGCATGAGGGTCTCTCCGTGCACGAGTTGTTCCCGTTATTTGAGGGCTGCAGGAAGCAACCAGGACATCGCGCTGCTTTTCCTGGAAGCGAAGTTTTCTTGGAGGTTCGGTGGAACCTCTGGATCCTCTCCCTTCCCATCGAGGCCATGTTTGGCCCATGGCGTATTCAGTTCCGGAATCAAAACTCATGAATAACTGGGGACTTCGCTCACGTCTGGTCGTTTCAGCCTCATGTCTCCCTGTCTGATGGACCTTGCTCCCTCGCTTGGTCCCCATTCCCTCACCAGAAATTTCTCCCTGATGCCAGCGGCCGTGCGGGAGGACCCTTCCTCCCTGCTCCTTGCTTTAGAAGCAGAACCGCTCCTCAGATCGGTGGCAAGCGAGCTAGGACGACGGTTACCCCACGCCTCGTTTTCTATTGCCTTTCCTTTCCAAGGGCTCCTACCTTCCCACCATGCCTGGAGACCTGCTTTTTGATGAGGGGAACTGGAAAATCGGCACATCGGAAAAGATTTGGAGTAAGTACTGGGGGAATCTTGCCACTCCTGTGCGTGTAGGGGATCCGTCAGCAACTGATCGGCCGGGGGGATGGAGGGAAGGGATTGAAGACTCCTGAAGGCCGCCTCTGTCCTTCTGTTGAGTCCTTCATGATCTTCACCTGGGCGGAGCAACTTTTGGGTCCCTTTTTGACAAGCTCTGTGAGAGGCGCATGGTCGGGTTGGATGTCGGGAGGTGAGAACCAGGCCTGTCGCCCTCTTGGAGAGCTTCTGGCCACGTTCCCATCGCGGAGGTCGTTGCGGGAGATGACTGACTGACCGTATCCTCTTTTCACACGTAGCTTGTCGGTGCGGCTCGTACTGGATCGTCACCCACGTAAGTGTCTCCTTGTGGCTGATGGTCTTTGCAGCTCTGTCTTGCGCCTCTCTTGTCGCCTCCGTGGGGAAAAAGCCAGGCTCGGGATGAGCTTCTCGGCTCTTCTCCTGGCTCCCAGAGCTGCCCGTCCCCTTTGCGCCGTCTTGAAACGCGTCTCGGCCTCTTGGCTGGCTGTTTCTACCGGGTGGTCTCTATAGACGCTCCTCCTGCCCCCCTGCTCCCCTCCGAATGTGGACTCCGGCGTCACTGCTCTGTCAAGTGGTCCTTTAGCTGCAAGAGCAGCTGCAAGGCTCAGAAGCCGCATGGGTTCTTCTCCAAGCCGGTTGGGTTCATCTCCCAGTGCGGTGCTAGGCTAAACAGAGCTGGGATTTGTGTCTCCCTGTGGGAGCAGTGGAGCGGAGCGGGTGCTTCCAGCTCTTCGTTAGTCTCACCCCCCCAAAAATTGATGCCTAGACGTGTCCTGCTGGCTGTAGGAAGGAACCTGGTTGGACTGGAGATGGTTGCTCGTAGGCAGGCGTCTCCTCCTGCCTCTCGTTAGCTGTTGCAATGCCCTCGTGTAGAAAACCAGGTTGGAGGACGTGGAAGCCACCTGGGTGCCCTCAGCTTTTGCTAGATGCCCTCCAGCACCTGGCTGAGCTTCCAACCTTCTCTCTCGCTCCCTCCTCGTGTGTCCAAACACAGTGTGGGCTTCCCATGGAAATGAAGAAATGCAAATGTGGCGCCATCGTCGGGGGAGCTAACCACAAACCTGAGGCAGGCTTCACGCAGAAGGAAATGTAAGTCAACCCTCCTGGCTCCAAAGCACCCCAGAGGGCTTCACCCATCCACCTAACCCTCCCGCAGAGCTGCGGGCACGGGGAAAATGCCGTTGGTTGGCCGAAACAAAAGTCTCTGCGTCCCGCGGTCCCATCGCGGGACCTAGGAAAAGACGTGGTGGGTAATTGCTCGTTCTGAATGCAGCACCAAGGACAAAACGGAGAAAGGGTACGTCCTGGAGAGCCCTGGCTCGCGGAGAAACGAGCTGGAGAGGTGCCTGTCTCCTGCCTGCGTGGGTCTCGTGAGAGCTCTGCTCCATTCGTCCCTCCTGCTGGGGATCCATGCGGACAAACAGGTGAGCCACCACCACGCCGTGAGGAGCCTTCGGCCTCGCTTGGGAGGGGGACGTTCCTGAGAGCCTAACGGAGGAACCTGCTCCGTCTTCCAGGCAATTCGAGACCTGATGAAAGAGCAAACCAGAGGACGTGGAAGAGTTCTTCTGGGGCCACCTTCGGAAAGATGTGGCGTGCCTGGCAGAAGCGCTCGGCAGGAACACGGAGGACGCCGTGTTGACTGTCCATCTGTTTCTACGGCACCTGAGCAACGACAGCCTAGCAGGTAGAGAGATGCTGGGGAGCTCCGGGAGGTCACCAGCGGGCTTGCGGTGGTCGGGTTTTAACCGGGACTAGCGTCATTGGTTCCTTCTTCCTGGGACAGTCTCCATCCCGGGAAACCGGTGAGAAGACAGGGAGGGCAGTGAGCTCATTCAAAGCACTCGGGCCAAACCAGCTTGAGGGCATGAAGAGATTGGGAGATAGTTTGCTCCGAGGAGGCGTCCGTGTCATCCCTTCCACTCTCGGTTCCTCTTATTTCTCCATCTTCTTACTCCTCGCCGTCAAGAAACCCGGCAAAGCTCTGGGCAGACCCCAGGGCCTACAGGGTAAAAGCTCGCCTCTTTTCTTTGCGTCTTCGACAGATGAGAGCGCAGCCTTGAGCGTCCTGCGTGAGAAAAAGGACCGAGAAGAATGGGAAACCTCCTTCAAAGCCCTGGCTCAGCCCTTCTTCCAGGTACGCCTGCGCCCGGCTGCTGCTCGCGGCTATTGCGTACCCAAAGCACCGCTTTGCCGGCGGTCGCGTCCGTGTCCAGGGATATCTGCTGAGCTCAGGGCATTCCCGCGCGGAAGAAAAAAGAGGTTTGTCCCCTCTCCTTTGAACTGGGAGCTTGTGCTGGTGCGGTCTCCTGCTCTGCTCCTGCAGAGAGGTGGCTTTTGGGATGCTTTTTCTATGCCAGTTCAGATCCTCCTTGGAAACAGGATGGGTTTCTTGCCTTGGAGAAAACCACCTGTGGGTTTCTCCCCGGGAATTTCTGTTCTTGTCCCTGTGGTGGCAAGTTCTCATCGCGCCCCCCCACAGAGCCCTCGTTGCTTTTTTTTTTTGCCTTAAGACCCCGTGAATCCCCTCAGGCTGCTTGGGTAACCAGGGGTGGCTCCTAACAACCCTTGGTTTCTTGCAGGAATTGGAGCAGACCCTTAATTCTGTCAAGGAGCAGAGGATGAACGAAGGTCCCCATGGCTCCAGCGTCCTCCTGAAAATAGCTTACGGCCAGACACCACCTTTCCAAGACCTGCCAAGGCAGGGGTTGATCAACCAGCCCTGCATGTGGAGATTTGAACAGAAGATGACCATCCAGACCCTGATGCATTTCCTGCAGCAGGAAGATAGAGGAGGCGCTGGAAATCCATACCCCATTCTACTGGAGCTCCTCTCGAAGGTTAGCTGTGGGAACATCCCCTCTACACCAAAGCAGATGCGGTAAATTCAGCCTGGTTGGTGTCCGTGAGGCACCGGGGTAACTTTTTTTCCCCCCGTTGTGTTTCTTTGGAGCATCCAAGCAAGACAAGGTCCTCCTCCAGAATACTTTGCAGTGCCAGCTGGGATCCCAGTCCCTTGAATCACGCCGAATTTTCTCTTCCAGCTGGAGAACATCTCCCACGTCCGACACCTGCCCGACATTTTCCGTCTGCAGAACTCCCTGATCCACTTCTTCCAAAACAGCCACAAAGGGGAAAAGTACACAGTCCGGCAATTCCTGGACCAGCCTGAACTTTCAGGTGCAACATGGAATTCCGCAGTGCCTTGGGACGTGGGCGTTAGACACCCCTCGGCACCCAGATGCTCTGCTGAGAAGCTGCTGCCGTAGTTTGCGCGGTGGAGCCAAAAAGCAGCCTGTCGAGGCTGGGGGTGCCTCTGCAGGAGCAGTTTTGGTGGGGGGGGGGGAGGAAATTTAGGAGAGGGTCGGAGGTCTGAGGCGTTGAGACGGATCCGGGGCAGATCCTTTCTCCTGAGGCGTTTGGTGCTTGATGAGGTTGTGCTGCTGTGAGCGAGCGAGATGGGCGAGACGGGCTTTTCAGCTCTTAAGTCATGGTGCCCGGTTGGGTGATGTCATACGTGATCTCGTGCTGGCTCGAAGCCCGCGCGGCGTTGGTCCGACACCTCGCGTGATGTGTCTGTTGGGAGACATCCTTCGACCTGCCGTGTCTCCTGGGAGGATGCCTTGATTGGGGCCGTTTTCTCCTCTCTCCGTGTCTGCAGAGGACCAGCGTTTGGCTTTCAGCAGAGCTATAGAGACGATCAAGAAAGTTTGGAGCAATATTAAGATGAACCCGGCCAGCTCAGGTATGTGGAAATCCCTGGGACGTCACGTCCCTCTTTCCTTGGCTGTTTCTTCTGGAGGTGCTCCGAAGCTGAGCTGCTTTCTGCCGTGACCCTTCCTAGCAAAACCACTGAGCTTGCTTGCTTTCCACCTGCTAAAAGCCCTTCTGAAAATGCAAAACCTAATAAAAAAAAAGCAAAACCTAATAGAAAAAAGGCAAAACCTAATAGAAAAAAGGCAAAACCCAATAATAAAAGAAAGCAAAACCCAAAAATAAAAGAAAGCTAAACCCCAAAATAAAAGAAAGCTAAACCCCAAAATAAAAGAAAGCTAAACCCCAAAATAAAAGAAAGCTAAACCCCAAAATAAAAGAAAGCTAAACCCCAAAATAAAAGAATACAAAACCTAATAAAAAACCCCCCCGGGAATCCGTACAAGCCAGTTCCACCCTTTTCCAGGCATCACCGTCCTGCCAGACCTCTCGCCGAACGACATCAACGTCAACACCGCCGTCCTTCACCTCCTCCCCACCCAACCGTCCATCAGCCACCTGGTGACCACGTTCCTCATCCAGCTGCAGAACAACTGCATCGACACGGCGGCGCAGGTCACCAGGGAGAGGCAACGGTAGGTCTCCAGCCGTTCACCCCAGCGCTCGTCCGTCTCCTCCACCCTCCGTAAAAGCTCCACGAGAGGTTTTCGGGACCGGCGCGGGACTCGCGGCGGAGCTGTGGCGGCCGGACGATGCCGTCGCAAGGTCCCGGTGGCTTGGCGTTCGGCAAAAGCGGGTCCTCGGTGGCGGGGTAGGATGAGGCGAGAGGTCCTGTAACCGCACGGGGCAACCTTTTCTCTCCCAGGTCCATCTCTGCAGAAGAGGTGAAACCCTCCTCCGTGCTGGCCATAACCAAGAGCGATCTGGTGACCATGGCGCTTACCAACTTGCAGTACGAGATCGACGAAGACGGCACCAAGAGGACCTACTTCGACTTCCAGATGCTCCAGCGGCAAGTGGTTCATCGTTTCATCAGCGGAAAGCCCCTTATCAAGGCTCAGGTGAGCTCAGCGCTGGCCGAGTTGTGTCGTCCCAGCTCAGCAGTGGGGTTGGGGTCTGCTTCCAGCCTCTTCTCCGTGCCTTTCTGGAGTCGGCAGACTCAACTGAAGACGTTGGCAGGTGCCTGCTGTGCATCTGTCTCTGCTCCTCGGGTTTTGAAGGAGTGCCGCGGCCAGAAACCGCTTCTGCGGTCGGGAAATGGTGGCCTGAAAGGTAGCGCGAGGACCTACAGCCTTGTCTTTTGTGAAGGGGAAGCCAACCTGGTTTCTTTGAGAAGGAGGGAGGAGTTTGGTGGCTGTTCGAAGAACTTCAGGAGGCATCTTCCAGGGTTATGTATGGTCCAAAGCGGGACTCGTGCTCCTCCAAGGTGGTTCAATCTCTTCTGGCTGGGGCTGCTGGTCTCCGTTCTGTGAAAACGAAGCCCGGAGCTGGTGGGAGAAGGAGACTTGAGGACGCTAGAACCAGGCTGTCCTGCAGCAACTGGGGCGTGTGTGCTGTCCTAAAGGTGGAGATGAGTCCACGCTGGCCGTTCCCAGGACCTTTTGGTCCTCCTTCATGGAGGTGCCTTCTTCCAGCCATCGGGGACCTCTGCTGGTCTCCACAACCCCGCAGTGGCCTCAGGAGGTCGTCAACCACCTCCGGCAGAAACCGTGGGGGACATCCCACGGACTCAAATCTGCCCAGCTGAGCTTCTCTGCCAGCCCCCGTTAAGTGACGCCAGGCATTTTTGAGGAGACTGAAGTAGACGGACGCCTGTGAAGTTGAAAGCAGATGACCCTTTATTGCTAAAAACACGTATTTACAGTCACATATTCTGCAAAGTCACTGTACACGCGCATAAACGTAAGATATAATTGGCTATACCAACTCTGTACACGCGCATAAACGTAAGATATAATTGGCTATACCAACTTAAACATGCAAAGTTTGTCTCAGTCTAATTGGTTGAGATAAACTGCCAATTGAGTTTTTTTGTGCCAAGTTCCCTTTATCGTGGAGTGCACGCCTGTGTTCTAATTGGCTTTATTATCATCTTTCTTTTTTTGTCGTCTTGTTTATTCTGTTCGAGGTCTTCTAAAGGCGTTTGCAATGCTCTTGCAACCGACGTTAGCTAAATATGTGTCCACACATTTTCGTAACCGTCTATCCCAAATTCTTTCCAGACGGCTCCATCCGTTGCCCTCAACAACGTGAGGACCCTCCAGGCCACCAAGATGAAAGTCAGGGATCAAGTGCCGCAGGTAGGAAACGGATCACCGGTCGTCTTCTCCATCCAACCCTGAGGTCTCCCCTCAAGTTCCGTGACACGACGGGGGCTCGGAGACGGGGCAGATTTTGCGGGAAGACCCAAAGCCAACTCAAGCAGGGGGTTGGAGAACTGGCAGGCCCCGGTTCTCCTATCCCAAAGGGATGAGCGGGCTGGGAGGGCAAGACGTCGTGGTGGTGCCAGCTTTCTCCAGGTCACATCTTTGCTGTTCTCGCTACCAGGAGCCTCTCAGCATCAACCAGCAGAAGCGCATCATGGAAGAAGCCCGCTCGGTCAACGCCCTCTCCAAGACCTTGGCCACCCTGAAGGTGGCTGCCGAATTTCTGGCTGTGACAGGTGGGCACCCGGAGTGCCCGCTGCCCGAATACGTCCGGCAGGAGCTGAAGATGGACGCCGCCGCGAAACAATTCCAGGACCTGCCGGTAAGCGAGGGGCGGGTGGGAAGCGTGGACGTTCGTGACTTCACCAGAGGGACAGGGTTTTGCATCTCCCGTGGCTCCCACCACCTTCACGTGCTCCAAGGTCTCCAAGTCTAGTGTCCGTGGAGGCTTGGGGCTCTCCTGCTCTGAGCAAAAGAGGTCCTGGTCCCCCCCGGCTGGGTTTAAAAGCTTGGCTGGGCGCTGCCAGGTCTTCACGCCGTGTCCACCGACACGCTGTGGATGACCATGGGCGCCTCCGCGGGCGCCTCCGGTCATCTGGGAGCCGAGGGTTTGTAGATGCGCCCACCTGGATTCTTCAACCGGGCAGGATGGGACCTTTCTAAGGAGATGAACCCCCGTGTTTCTCTGTCCTCCCGTGTTTCCTCTGTTTCTCTGTCCTCCCGTGTTTCTCTGTCCTCCCGTGTTTCTCTGTCCTCCCGTGTTTCTCTGTCCTCCCGTGTTTCTCTGTCCTCCCGTGTTTCTCTGTCCTCCCGTGTTTCTCTGTCCTCCCGTGTTTCTCTGTCCTCCCGTGTTTCTCTGTCCTCCCTTTCTTCAGGTGGTGCCCAACGCCCGGCTGAAGCACATCCTGGCGCTGTGGCAGGTCCTGGCGGCTCGCAGGTCCATGCTGTTGGTACAGATGAACCAGGTGAGGGAGATGACGCTGGGGAAGGAGATTGGGTTTGCCCCCGCGGGAGGAGGAAGGAAATAACATTGCCGCGGCCGGGCGGCGTTTTTGACATCCCTGTCTCACCCCTTCCCTGGGTAAAATCAAGGTCTCCGGCTCATCCGGAAGATAATCCGCCCCTCTCCGGGTACTTTCAAGACCAGCTCGGGTCTTGGAAGCTCTCTGGTGGCCCCGATAGGAGGTTCAAGGACACGAGGGGGATTGTGGTTCTCCTTCCTCTACCCGATGTCACCTCCAGAGCCATCTGGGTAGGGTGTGCTGGGGTCTCCCTGTTGCTGAAGCTGGTGGTCTTCGCAGGATCCCTTCTGCCTGGTACCCAAGGAGTTCCAAGGGCAGCTGGAGGCAAGCGAGGCGAAAGCCTTGGCCTCCGCGTTGTCCAACACCAACCTCGACCTCTTCCTCATTGAGCTGCACGAGATGATCGCGGTGGCGCTGTCCGGATATCAACCCGAACATGAGTAAGTCCGGGGTCGTATCCTGGGACTCCTGGAGCGACGGCAGGAGTCGCGGCTTCCTGGGAGGTTTTGGTTGAGGAGAAACCTCTGAAGCTCTCCGGGCCACGTCCTCCTGCCCCAGGCAGGTTACTCGAGGCCTCGCCTGGTTGCGTGTTCGTGGATCTCTTGTCTTTGGAGATGCTCGTCTTGGGGGGCTGTCCCGAGGTGACGTCACCCCTGATGGGAAGAGGTTTTTTTTCTTATTGCCCAGCCATCAGCCGCCCCATTGGCTCCTGGCGCCCCTGGAGATACCCCAGGGCGGCCTTTAGCACGAGGCGTTGGCCGTCATTGACCAGTAACCTTGGCCACCGTTGAAAGCCGCCGTTGACCAGTGACCTTGACCAAGACAGTGCTTATTGTTGACAGCCAACGCTGGCTGTGGCTAGCTGCTGGGGTTGGTGGGCCACCCATCCCGCCTCCACCCCCTCACCTTTCTGCTCCGCCTCCCCCACAGGCTGAAGGACGCCTTTATGTTCTTCCTGGAAGTCAAAGAATTCCCCACCACGACCGTGGACACTCTCACGGATGCCCTGGACCCCGGCATTCCTGTCGGGAAGATCCTTTCCGTCTGGAGGACGGCTGCGAAGACCAGTCAAATCAACGTTCCCGCGTACGGCCAGGAGAGGCCAGCCCAAGGCAGCCGTTAGCCCCGCTTCTCGCAACGACCCTGCTGGTGGCTTGTCCCCGTTGGGCGCAGAGGAACCGTCTACCCCAATCCCAGCTCCGGGCTCAACGCACCAGTTGCCTGTGGGCTGCTGGGAGCAGCTCCGGCCTCCGATCCCAAGCGTCCCTGTCCCTCCAACCGTACCGAGCCGCAGCAAGAACTTGGGAGACCGTTCCCACAGACGCATCCCCAGTGGGATCCGAGGAGCTGGAAGCCCCTCTACCACCCTGATGTTGGTTGGAGAGTGGTTCCGTGTCCCCTCCGTGCCCATCAGCGGTGGCCTCTTGTCCCGCCTCATTCCTTCCTCTCCCTTCCGGCATCATTAAATGCTCAAGGACCCGTCTTGGTTTCGTGTCGTTCCTCAAACGGTGGTGGAGGAGATCCGGCTGGTGTTACGGGTGCGACCGGACCTTCTCAGGGGCTACCGTGGGGCTCAAGGGGGCCACTGGCCTCTGCAGATGGCCAGGGGCAGGAAAAAGACCACAGCTGCCCCCCAGTGCTCCCAGTATACCCCAGCGCTGTCAAGGGTTTGACCCGTGCGGTGAGCTCCTTCTCTCCATCTTCCTGGAGAAGGAAGGAGGTCCGTGCCCAAACCTCTGTCCTCTCCCCGCAGGCGTTTATAGACATGGATGAGATCTCTCCAGTGTCTTCTCCAGGCTGGAGCATCCCAGTTCCATCAGCCTCTCCTACGAGAGGTCCTCCGGTCTCGTCACCATCTCGGTGGCCTTTCCCTAAGTTTCCTTTCAAGCTCTCCGTAGAGGTTTCGCCAACTTGTTGGCGAAGACCCCCTTGTCCCAGTTGGTCAGATGAATCCCATCATCTCCCGACAGACCTGGCTTCTCCAACGTAGATCCACGATCACGGAAGCCAAAACCTTGAGTATGGCACCAGCTGCTCCAGTCTCTTTATCATCTTTACTGGATTCTCTCCAGTATGGCCATGTCCCTCTTGTACTGGGAAGCCCAGCCCTCCAGGTGTTGCCTCACCAGCACGGAGGTGAAGGACCACCTCCCTCCACCGTGACCTGCCTTTGCGGCAAGTTCACGGTCAACTTGATGTCTGCCAGGACCTTTTCTATCAAACTACGTTCCAACCACGTGTCCCCGCCATGTCCTGGTGCTCGGGGTTGTCCCAGCACCAGGAGAGTAACCCCGTGATGTTCCTATCAGGCCATCTCTCCGGCTTACTGGTTTTTCTGGGTGGCAGCGGGACCCTTTGGGCATTTCAGCCGCTCCTCCCGGTTTGGGGTCATCTCCAACCTTGCCGGTTGACAACCCACCTCGCTGCTCATCTGACCCCTACAAACGGCTTCTCTAGGAGGATCTAACGGGAGGTGGCATTGAAATGGGAGAACGGGAGACCGTTCTCCCCACGGCAGTTGTTGGCATCGTAGATGTTTATTGAGTCGGCTGAGCGTGACTTCTCCTCGGTGAGGCCACGCCGATGCCTCCTGATGCTTTTCTCATCCATCGCGTGCCTGGAAGTGGTTTCCAGGATTAGTTGCTCCGCCACCTTCCTTTGGGAAGTCCGTGCTGGCCCCACGACCGCTGCTCCGCGGCATTCCTTGAGCAGCCGGTGAACTGGGGACAGTGGCATGGACAGGGACGTGGCAGGAGACGGAGGAGGCCCTGGGGAGGCAGGACGGGCCTGTGGCCACCGCTTGAGTAATATCCCGGTGGCCGCATCTGTTGAGATAAGATATGCAGGATACTGGCCAGTAACGGTCATCTGATAACATCTCCCCTTGAGAAGGAAGGACCGGCCACCCGGCTTGTGCAACGGCCACGGGGCTCGCGGTACGCAAACCACCCAAACCGGCGGGTTTCCGCCCCAAAAAAAAAACCCCTCGCCCCTACGGCCAGTTGCTTTTTGAAGGCATCTCTTGGACGTTGCCGTGAGTCTTCGGTGGAGCTCGCCATGGCCATCTACAAGGTGAAGGTGGCAACGGGCGACATCCTCAAAGCCGGAACCAAAAACTCCATCTCCATCACCTTGGTGGGCAGCCGTGGCGAGAGCCACCAGACGACCATCAAGTACTGGTTCCTGCCGGGGACGGTGAGCGTGGGGACACGAAGCGGTGGCACGGGCTGTCCTGGGGGGTCCCGGCATGGGTTTTGTTGGAGAGGTTGGGAGAAGGGCTGGGTCACCTTCAAGGTTTGGAGGGAGGGGGTGGTGGTGGGAAGAGGGCTTGGTGTTGGGGGGGTGGAGGAAAGGGGTCCTGGGGATATCCGGTGGGAAGGGTCTTGGGAGGATGGAGGACAAAGATCCTGAGGAGGATGGTGGGAAGGGGTCTTGGTGGTGGTGGGGGTGGTGGGAAGGGGTCTTGGTGGTGGTGGGATGGTGGGAAGGGGTCTTGGTGGTGGGCTTGTGGAGGAAAGGGGTCCTGGGGATAGTGGGAAGGGTCTTAGGACGATGGAGGAAAAAGATCTTGAGGAGGATGGTGGGAAGGGGTCTTGGTGGTGGTGGGGATGGTGGGAAGGGGTCTTGGTGGTGGTGGGGATGGTGGGAAGGGGTCTTGGTGGTGGTGGGGATGGTGGGAAGGGGTTTTGATAGTGGTGGGAATGGTGGGAAGGGGTCTTGGTGGGGTGGGATGGTGGGAAGGGGTTTTGGTGGTGGTGGAGGAAAGGGGTCCTGGGGATGGTGGGAAGGGTCTTGGGACGATGGAGGGAAAAAGATCCTGAGGGATGGTGGGAAGGGGTCTTGGTGGTTGGGGGGTGGTGGGAAGGGGTCTTGGTGGTGGTGGTGTTGGAGGAAAGGGGTCCTGGGGATGGTGGGAAGGGTCTTGGCAGGGATTGAGGACATCCTTGGGGACGCCCTGAGCACTGATGCCGCCGGTGGGATGTGGCCGTATCTCCCGGTGCCGCGCCAGGGCAGCTGCCCACCGCCAAAGCCGTTGCCCCTCCGTCCCAGGAGAAGGATCTGACCGTGCGCTGCGAGCAGGACCTGGGGCCCATCGTCCTCATCCGCCTTCACAAGTGGCGGCTCTTCTTGGAGGACGCCTGGTTCTGCAAGGACGTTCGCGTGACAGCCCCTGACGGCACCCTCTACCGCTTCCCTTGCTACCAGTGGCTGGAAGGGGTCATCACGGTGGAATTCCGGGAGGGTTCTGGTAGGATACATCCCACCCTCATCCTCCTCTGCTAGCCAGGAGGTCCAACCTTGACCCCCCTCTCTCCTTTCCAGGGAAGAAGCTGGCGGACGATGAGCTGGAGATCCTCAGGGAGCATCGGCGGCGGGAGCTGAAGGAGCGGCAGGAGGCTTACCAGTAAGAGCAGGGACATAGGGATGGAAGCCCACCACGGCCAGGGTGGCTCGGCCAGCGGTGACGCTGGCGCCCATCCCCACGTCCCCGCCCGCAGGTGGAAGACCTTCGCCGAGGGCTGGCCCCGTTGCCTCAACGTGGACTCGGTCCTCGAGCTGGACTCCAACGTTCGGTTCTCCTGCGTGAGGGCCACCAACTTCAACGGTCTTCTCGTCTTCCAGTGAGTGACGCCCCAAAGTTGGGGAGGACCTGGACGATGGGGGTGAGGAACGTCACCGGTGCCAGGGAAGGGGATGGTGGGTGCTTGAGGTCCACCTCTCTCCCGTAGAGCGACCTCCCACCTTCTGGCAGGGTTCCTGTTGAGATCCACCTCCTGGAAAAGCCTGGATGAGATGCGCAGCATCTTCTCCCGGACGAAGGGCAGGGAGATCGGTGGGTGCTTTGTGTGTCCCCTCCACCCAGGGCTTCCCGAGAAGTCCCCGGCTCGACGTGGAGGGTGGGCAGTTGGGCGCTGACATCCAGCCACCCCTTTAGTCCCCGAGTACGTGGCCGCGCACTGGCGAGAAGACGACTTCTTCGGCTACCAGTTCCTCAATGGCAACAACCCCATCGTCATCCGGCAATGCGCGGCACTGCCGGCCAAATTCCCGGTGACGCCGCAGATGGTGGCCGACTTTTTGGGTGGCGGCACCGACCTGGACAAGGAGATGCGAGAAGGTCGGATCTTCATCGTGGACTACGACGTGTTGGACGACATCCCGGCCGGCACCATCCACGGACGCCAACAATACATCGCCGCCCCGCTCTGCTTGTTGCACCAGGGCGCCGACGGGCTCCTACGCCCCATCGCCATCCAGGTAGAGACATTCCCACCCCAAAAAAACCAGGAGATGACTTCCACCGCGACGGCGGCGGAGATAATCCCACCGCGCCGGCGACGTCCCCGCAGCTCAGCCAAACGCCGGGACCCACCAGCCCCGTTTTTTTGCCGAGCGACGCCGAGTGGGACTGGCTGTTGGCCAAGACTTGGGTGCGCAACGCCGACTTCTACAGCCACCAGCTCCTCACCCACCTCCTGAGGACCCACCTCTTCGGCGAGGTCTTCGCCGTCGCCACCCTACGCCAACTGCCGTCCTGTCACCCCATCTTCAAGGTAAGGTCCCAGTTCGGGACCACCCAGTTTGGGACCACCTAGTTCAGGACCGCCCAGTTTCCCTCTCCCACCCGTCGTCGTTCCGCTTGGTCGTCTCCAAAATCTTGGTTCTCCACCGCCAGCTCCTCATCCCCCACTTCCATTTCACGTTGCACATCAACACGTTGGCCCGCAGCGTCCTCATCAACCCTGGCGGCATCATCGATAAGGTGAGCTCTGGGGGTACTGGGGTCTACTGGAGATGATGGAGGGGGCACTGGGGTCTACTGGAAGGGCTGGGGGCACTGTAGTATAGTGGGGGTACTGGGGGTTACCTGGGCTACTGGTGCCCTGGGAGCAGTTGGGGCCACTGAGCATGTACTGGGAGCACTGGGGTCTACTGGGGGGCACTGGTGGGTACTGGGGGTTACCTGGGCTACTGGTGTCCTGGGAACAGTCAGGACCGCTGGGCATATACTGGGAGCACTGGGGTCTACTGGGAGGGCTGGGGGGCACTGGGGGCTACTGGGGGTTACCTGGGCTACTTGTGCCCTGGGAGCAGTTGGGACCACTGGGCATATACTGGGAGCACTGGGGTCTACTGGGAGCGCTGGGGGGCGCTGTAGTATACTGGGGGTACTGGGGGTTACCTGGGCTACTGGTGTCCTGGGAGCACTCGGGACCACTGGGCATATACTGGGAGCACTGGGGAGCACAGAGGGCCCTGGGGGACACTGGGGAGCATGGGGTATACTGGGAGATACTGGGGGGGGTGGCAGTACTTGCAGTAGTGGTGCTCTGGGAGCACTGGGGGACACTGGCGTATACTGGGAGCACTGGGGGACACTAGAGAGATGGGATGGGGGACACTAGAGAGCACTGGGGACAGTGGGGTATACTGGGTGCACTGGAGCATACTGGGGCCACTGGGGGAGTACTTGTGCTCTTGGAGCACTTGGGGCCACTGGGGTATACTGGGAGCACTGGAGGGGGGGGGGTGATACTTGGAGTACTGGTGCCCTGGGAGCACTTGTGAGCACTGGGGTAGACTGGGAGCACTGGGGAGCCCTGAAGACCTGGGGGACGCTAGAGACCGTGTCAGAACTGGGGAAGGACTGGGGGCGCTGGAGTATACTGGGGGCACTGGGGGAGTACTTGTGCTCTTGGGGCACTGGGCTATACTGGGAGCACTGGGGAACACTAGAGAGCATGGGCTGGGGGACACGAGAGAGCACTGGGGACAGTGGAGTATACTGGGGGTTCTGGGGAGCACTGGAAACCTGGGGGTCACTAGAGACTGTGTTGGAGCTGGGGAAGGACCAGGGTGCTGGAGTATACTGGGAGCACTGGGGAAGTACTTGTGCTCTTGGAGCACTTAGGGGCGCTGGGCTATACTGGGGGCACTGGGGGACACTAGGGAGCATGGGATGGGGGACGCTAGAGAACACTGGGGACAGTGGGGTATACTGGGGGTACTGGGGGTACTTGGGTGCCCTGGAGCATACTGGGGGAGTATTTGTGTTCTTGGAGCACTTGGGGGCACTGAGGTATACTGGGAGCACTGGGGGGTGGGGGGGGGGGCACTGGGGAGCCCTGAAGACCTGGGGGATGCTAGAGACTGTGTTGGAGCTGGGGAAGAACTGGGGGCGCTGGAGTATACTGGGAGCACTGGGGGACACTAGAGAGCATGGGCTGGGGGAACACGAGAGAGCACTGGGGACAGTGGGGTATACTGGGGGTACTGGGGGTACTTGGGTGCCCTGGAGCATACTGGGGGAGTATTTGTGTTCTTGGAGCACTTGGGGGCACTGAGGTATACTGGGAGCACTGGGGGGTGGGGGGGGGGGCACTGGGGAGCCCTGAAGACCTGGGGGATGCTAGAGACTGTGTTGGAGCTGGGGAAGAACTGGGGGCGCTGGAGTATACTGGGAGCACTGGGGGACACTAGAGAGCATGGGCTGGGGGAACACGAGAGAGCACTGGGGACAGTGGGGTATACTGGGGGCACTGGGGGTACTTGGGTGCACTGGAGCATACTGGGGGAGTATTTGTGCTCTTGGAGCACTTGGGGGCACTGGGGTAGACTGGGAGCACTGGGGGGGGGGGGGGGGGGGGGGGGGGGGGGGGGGGGGGGGGGGGCGGGCACTGGGGAGCCCTGAAGACCTGGGGGACGCTAGAGACTGTGTTGGAGCTGGGGAAGAACCGGGGGCGCTGGAGTATACTGGGAGCACTGGGAGCGGGTGGAGGCAGGCCACGGTGCCTCCTCCTCCTCGGCGCACCCATGGGTGCCGCCCTCCCCACCAGTCCTCGGGTGCCACCTACGAGGGACTGCTGCTACTGGTCCGACGGGGCTTGGAGAAGGTGACCTACGCCTCCCTCTGCCTCCCCGATGACATCCGCCAACGCGGCATGACCCAAATTCCCAACTACCGCTACCGGGATGACGGGATGATCCTTTGGGAAGCCATCCGGAGGTGGGTGACGACCGGCCGGGGTGGTCCCATGGGTGCTACGGGACCACCCCGCTCGCCTTAATCCCACCTTCCGGTCGTTCGTCTCCGCCATCGTGGATTTTTACTACAAGGAGGACGCGGCGGTACGCGAGGACGCCGAGCTGCAGGCGTGGGCGATGGAGATCTTCGTCAACGGTTTCTTGAGCAGGACGTCTTCGGGTAGGGTGTTCCTGCACCCATGGGTGCTCCGCGATGTCCCTAAGGGTGGCGGGAGGAGTAAAGGATGGGATCCGTGACGATCTTCGTTGTCCTTTTCCACCTTCCAGGTATCCCGTCCTCGCTGCGGACGGTGGCGGAGCTCGGCAAGTTCCTCACCATGGTGGTGTTCACCTGCTCGGTGCAGCACGCGGCCGTCAACAACGGGCAGGTGGGACCTCGGAGTCATCTGCACCCAAAAAACCAGATGTCCCCCCAAAAACCCACGCCGGAGAGGTGGCCCTCTCCGAGGCCTGTGGGTGCTGGAGGGATGTCCCCCACCCTAAGGCGGAGTAGATGTCCGCGTCCCACCTCGCGTCGTGCTTGGAGGGATGTCACCATCCGTCCCATCACCGTGACAGTGGGATGTTCCCGCTGAACCTCAGGAGAACGTCCCCGTCCAACCCATCTCCGTGCCAAAGGGATGTTCCCATCCATCCTTTCTCCATGCTGGAAGGATGTCCCCACCCCACCCCAGGAGAACGTCCCCATCCAACCTGTCCCCATGCCAGAGGGACGTCCCCATCCATCCCCTCTCCATGGGTGAGGGACATCCCCACCAAACCTCAGGAGAACGTCCCCATCCAACCTGTCCCCATGCCAGAAGGACATCCCCATCCATCCTTTCTCCATGTTGGAAGGATGTCCCCACCCTGCTCCACCTTGGGAGACCATCCCCATCCAGCCCATCTCCATGCTGGAGGGATGTCCCCATCCAACCCGTCCCCATGCCAGAGGGACATCCCCATCCATCCCTTCTCCATGTTGGAAGGATGTCCCCACCCCGCTCCACCTCAGGAGAATGTCCCCATCCAACGCTTCTCCACACTGGAGCGATGTCCCCATCCAACCCGTCTCCATGCTGGAGGGACATCCCCATCCATCCCATCTCCATGACAGTGGGATGTCCCCACCTCACCTCAGGAGAACGTCCCCGTCCAACCCATCTCCATGCCAAAGGGACATCCCCATCCATCCTTTCTCCATGCTGGAAGGATGTCCCCACCCCAGCAGAACATCCCCATCCAACCCATCTCCATGCTGAAGGGATGTCCCCATCCATCCCATCTCCATGCCAGTGGGACTTCCCCATCCATCCCTGGAGAACATCCCCATCCAACCCATCTCCATGCCACCGGGATGTCCTCTGCTGCCACCGCCCTCTCCCCCCCTTGCAGTACGACCTGGGAGCCTTCGTCCCCAACGCTCCCTCCTCCATGCGCCACCCGCCGCCAACGGCCAAGGGCAAGACCTTCCTCCAGCACTTCCTCGACACCCTCCCCGAGGTGGACACCACCGCCAACATCCTGGTGGCCCTCATCCTCCTCAGCTCCCGCCTCGATGACACGGTGAGGGTGGCCCCACCACCACGACCTCCCCAAACGGTGGCTCTGGGTGGATTGAGGAACCTCAAGAGATGATGTCCCACGAGAAACGGTGGCTCTGGGCGGGTTGAGGAACGTCAAGAGATGATGTCCCACGAGAAACGGTGGCTCTGGGTGGGTTGAGGAACGTCAAGAGATGATGTCCCACGAGAAACGGTGGCTCTGGGTGGGTTGAGGAACCTCAAGAGAAGATGATGTCCCACGAGAAACGGTGGCTCTGGGCGGGTTGAGGAACGTCAAGAGATGATGTCCCACGAGAAACGGTGGCTCTGGGCGGGTTGAGGAACCTCAGGAGATGATGTCCCACGAGAAACGGTGGCTCTGGGTGGGTTGAGGAACCTCAAGAGATGATGTCCCACGAGAAACGGTGGCTCTGGGTGGGTTGAGGAACGTCAAGAGATGATGTCCCACGAGAAACGGTGGCGCTGGGTGGGTTGAGGAACCTCAAGAGATGATGTCCCATGAGAAACGGTGGCTCTGGGCAGGTTGAGGAACCTCAAGAGCTGCCCCCTGAGGCCGTGACTCCCCGATGGTGGTGGCCGCCACGGCTCCCAGCATTCCCAGAAGCTTCCAGTTGACTCGAGTCACCTCAACTGGTCAAAGCTGATGGGTCCCCGTCCCTGTGTCCCCTCCCAGAGGCTGCTGGGACAATACCCGGAGGAGCGTTTCACCGAGGCGGAACCTCGCCGGATCATCCGGACCTTCCGGGGGGAGCTGGAGGAGATCCGCGACCTCCTGGAGGAGAGGAACCACGTGGCCACGCTCAGATACAACTACCTCAACCCGCTGGAGACCGAGAACAGCATCTCCATCTGAGTGGGGGGGGCGCTCCCCACTCCCAGCATCGCCCAGTATCTCCCAGCATCCTCCACCCAACTCCCAGCATCTCCCACCCAACTCCCAGTATCCCCCAGCATCCCCCACCCAACTCCCAGCATCTCCCACCCAACTCCCAGTATCCCCTAGCATCTCCCACCCAACTCCCAGTATCTCCCACCCAACTCCCAGTATCCCCCAGCATCCCCCACCCAACTCCCAGTATCTCCCAGCATCCCCCACCCAACTCCCAGCATCTCCCACCCAACTCCCAGTATCTCCCAGCATCCTCCACCCAACTCCCAGCATCTCCCACCCAACTCCCAGTATCCCCCAGCATCCCCCACCCAACTCCCAGCATCTTCCACCCAACTCCCAGTATCCCCTAGCATCTCCCACCCAACTCCCAGTATCTCCCACCCAACTCCCAGTATCCCCCAGCATCCCCCACCCAACTCCCAGTATCTCCCAGCATCCCCCACCCAACTCCCAGCATCTCCCACCCAACTCCCAGTATCCCCCAGCATCCCCCACCCAACTCCCAGCATCCCCCACCCGACTGCCAGCATCCCCCACCCGACTCCCAGCATCCCACACCCAACTCCCAGTATCCCCTAGCATCTCCCACCCAACTCCCAGTATCCCCCAGCATCCCCCACCCAACTCCCAGTATCTCCCACCCAACTCCCAGTATCCCCCAGCATCCCCCACCCGACTCCCAGCATCCCACACCCAACTCCCAGTATCCCCTAGCATCTCCCACCCAACTCCCAGTATCCCCCAGCATCCCCCACCCAACTCCCAGTATCTCCCACCCAACTCCCAGTATCCCCCAGCATCCCCAACCAAACTCCCGGCATCTCCCACCCAACTCCCAGTATCCCCCAGCATCCCCCACCCAACTCCCAGCATCCCCCACCCAACTCCCAGCATCCCCCAGCATCCCCCACCCAACTCCCAGCATCTCCCACCCAACTCCCAGTATCCCCCACCCAACTCCCAGCATAACCCCACCCAACTCCCAGCATCCCCCAGCCCTTCCCAGTACCCCCCCCAGCCCCTCAATAAATGCCAGCTGTCAATCAAACCTTCTTGGCTGGGTGGGGACGAGGGGGTGGGGCTAAAAACCTGGGACCCCTCCCCCAAACACTGCCCCAGGGACCCCACCCAGTGAGGGAGCTGGAGTGGGGCAACTGGGAGGCATGAGGGAGTGGCCAGTGCTCCCAGTCCTCCCTCCCACTGCTGCTCCAGTGCTCCCAGTGACACTTCCTGGCTCCTCCCAGTGCTCCCAGTGCAGCTCCCTGCCTCCCCCCAGTGCTCCCCGTTCCCCCAAAGTGCTCCGAGTGCAGCTCCCTGCCTCCCCCCAGTGCTCCCAGTTCCTCCTAAGTGCTCCAAGAGTTGTTCCTAAGTCGTGTTTAGACTAAAGTCAAGGATTTTTCAGTTTCTCATGCCCAGCGAGAAAGCTGGAGGGGCACAAGAAGTGGGGACACAGCGAGGACAGCCGGCCCAAACTGGCCAAAGAGTATTCCATACCGTGTGATGTCACGCCCAGTATATAAACTGGGGGGAGTTGGCCGGACATACGGCCAGAGGCAGTGGCGGTTCCTTCTCTTTCACGTACGTATAAGGTAAAAGGTTTGTCACCATTTGGAGGCCAAGTGCCGGGGCTGTCAAGAAGACTCATTTAAGTTTTTCAAAGGCAGCCGACTGGTCCACGCTCCACGGCAAAGGTCGGCATCAAGGTCAAGTCCACCCCTTGCTCACAAGCCCATTTGTACGTTGCACGCCTTCCGAATCGTCCCGACGTGTCACGGGCACGTCCTTATGTTTCCCAGTCCAGACCCACCTGAGCCACTTCCATTCCAGCAGCCTGGTCCACCTGCTCGTCATTTCGATGACCTTCGGCGACACGACTCTTGGGTACGCGAGCATCTACGGGACGTACTTTTACAACCGGGTTCTCCACCCAGGCAGCAACACCTTGCCGCGATTCGGCAGCCCAGCTGGGTTTGCCTCCGTGCTGCCCGGTGGTCTGCTTCCTACTGCTGCTGTAGCCAGCCCCACGGAGCATTTACCACCGTCCGCGGGTCAATACAGAGATTAAGGACCGGCCACTTTTCTTGTTCAGCAAAAATCTAAAGCCAGCTCCGTGGCTCTCACCTCTTCAAAGTGACTCCACCTTCTCCTTGAGCAGTTTCTGCGACTTTTCTGTAGGACTCCACGTGGCACCTTTCCACCTCCGATGTTTTCTGACAATATGACAGGACGCACCTGTAAACAGGGCACCTTGCTTCTCTTTTTTTCTGGTAATTTATTACACAGCGGGACCTCTTCAGCACAAGTCGCCGCCTCTGGTGACACTCCAAAGTTTTGGCCTTCTGGCCAGTCCGCGATCACTTCCAAGACTCCTGGGCAGTCGGCGTTTCCCATTCGAGCCCGTTGCGTTATCAGCATGACCCACTTACTCCATGTAGCATCAGCTGCGTGATGCATAGAGGGGACGTTCCCTTTGAACATCCAGCCCGGGCACTCAGGGTGCCAAGATGAGCTGTGCTGCAGGACCAACTACTTCTGAAGGGGCTTGAAACCCTTCACATGCTGCCAATATTTTCTTTTCCATTGGAGCGTAGCGGGCCTTGGACCCTCCATAACCGCGGCTCCAAAACACTAGAGGCTGACCTCAAGTCTCTCCGGATGTTTTCTGCCAGAGGCTCCAGGTGGGGCCATGGTCCTTGACTGTGGTGTAAAGCATGTTTTTCACGTCTTGTCCTGTCCAGACTGGCCCAAGGGCTACTGCACGAACAATCTCCTGTTTAATTTGTTCAAAGGCTTGTTGCTGCTCGGGGCACATTCAAAACCGTTCTTCTTCCCGGTCACTCGATGGAGAGGGCTTACGATCAGACTGTAATTTGGAATATGCGTTCTTCAAAAACCCGTGACACCAAAGAAAGCTTGTGTTTATTTTTTTGTTAGTTGGTGGTGACAATTCTGTTATTTTATTGATCACATTCTTTCGGCTCTGACAATGCCCATCTTGCCATTTTACTCCTAAAAACTGGATCTCCTGTGCAGGTCCCTTGACCTTCCTTTCTTTTGCGGCAAAACCAGCTTTCAGAAGCATCTGGATTATTCTTCTCCCTTACTCAAACACTTCCTCTGCTGTATTGCCCCATGCAATGACGTCATCAATACATTGCAGGTGTTCTGGAGCTTTGCCCTGGTCCAGTGCAGTCTGGATCAGTCCATGCCAAATGGCGGGGCTGTGTTTCCACCCCTGGGGCAGCCGATTCCAGGTGTACTGGAAGCCCGTCCAGGTGAAAGCAAACTGTGGGCTGCACTCCACTGCCAAACAGATCGAGAAAAACACATTATTGATGTCAACTGTTGCGTACACTTGGCTGCCTTTGACTACAGCTCATAGTGGAGTTCTAGCACGTCCGATGCGGCAGCACTCAGCGGTGGCACGACTTCGTTCAGGCCATGATAGTCCATGGTTAGCCTCCACTCTCCGTTAGATTTTTGCAGTGGCCATATGCGTCTATTACAGGGTGAGCGAGCCTTGCTGATCACTCCTTGACTCTCCAGGCGCTGAATCAGCATGAGGATGGGAACCAGGGAGTCTCGTTTGGTACAATACCCTCCCCTTGAACAGAAAAAGGCTGACTTAATAGCTGGGACCTTGGTTACTGTGGGTGAGGAAGAGCTATCCTCCTTGGATTGCTCGGACAATTTAGGGGTCAGGTTCTCCACCGCCGAGACACAGGTCCATAGGCCTGTTGATCCAAAATGTGCCCATCTTCATTAAGAGTTTGTCCCTGCTAGCAGAGGTACCAGCTATTCCCTCTGCTGTTTGGGGCACTCACATCCTTGAAGAGATGCCACTCACTCCAGTAGCTGACACCACAGGGCAGGGGCCCCCACAGCCCCGGTCTGACCCCAGTACCTGGCACCAGTTTTCATTCTCACACTCACGGGTCTCACCGGCAGCTGGCGCTTGGTCCTTGCATCACACACGCACACACACGCGACAGAGTGAGAATACTCAGAGACATTAAAGAAAAATATTTAATAAGACGATAGAAGAAGACAGGACAGACTGCAGTGATGGGGCACAGGGCTCAGCCAGACAAGCGCACTGGCCCTGTTTTACCATCGAATTATAGAATCACAGACTCTTTGAATAGTTTGTGTTGGAAGGGTCCTTTAAAGGTCATCTAGTCCAACCCCCCTGCCATGAGCAGGGACATCTTCAACCTCATCAGGTTGCTCAGAGCCTCATCCAACCTGACCTTGAAGGTTTCCAGGGATGGGGCATCTACCACCTCTCCGGGCAACCTGTTCCAGTGTTTTACCGCCCTCATCGTAAAAAAGCTCTTCCTTATACCTAGTCTGAATCTACCCTCTTTTAGTTTAAAAGCATTACCCCTCGCCCTATCGCAACAGGCCCTACTAAAAAGTCTGTCCCCATCTTTTTTACAAGCCCCCTTCAATTACTGAAAGGCCGCAATAACGTTTCCCCGGAGCCTTCTCTTCTCTGGGGGCTGAACAACCCCATGTCTCTCAGCCTGTCGTCATAGGAGAGGTGTTTCTGCTCATTTTTGTGGCCCTCCTCTGGACCCGCTCCAACATGTCCCTGTCTTTCCTGTGCCGAGGACCCCAGAGCTGGACACAGTACTCCAGGTGGGGTCTCACGAGAGCGGAGCAGAGAGGCAGAATCACCTCCCTCGACCTGCTGGTCACGCTTCTTTTGATGCAGCCAAGAATATGGTTGGCTTTCTGGGCTGCGAGCGCACATTGCTGGCTCATGCCCGGCTTTTCACCCACCAGTACCTCCACGTCCTTCTTTGCATGGCTGCTCTCAATCCCTTCACCCCCCAACCCATATTGATATCGGCAGTTATTTTACATGGGACTGGCCCTTTTTATATCCTTTTCTGCCAACCCCCATCTTTATTCCTCCCCGCTCCACCTTCCCCTGCACGTCCCGCACGGGTTTGCACAGCTCTATGGATTCCCACATCCCTCCCAGTCCAGCGTCCCCCTGGTTCACAGTCTTGCAGAGTCCAGGCTGATCCTCCTGGAAGTGGTGCCTGTGGTTTCTCGATGGCCCATCAACTACTGTGAGCAGTGAAGTTTGTTTCTTGCCGTTGTCTCCATGGTTGCTCTGCCAGGCCTGTGTCTTGATAAATTTTGGTTCCTGGCTTCCCCTTTTTCTATTGGTTTCCCAGTTGACAGCTCCTGCCCCCACCCCACAGCCCAGGGACAAGCCACAGGATGGTGCTGCCTATCAGCCCCGCTTGCATTCTGCTGCCCTGGGGACTCTCAGGTTCCCCCAGCCCCCTGAGAAATATTCCCCTGCAGCTGACTCTGCTGAAGACAAGAAATCATAGAATCAGAGAATCAAGGAATCATTGAGGTTGGAAAAGACCCTTAAGACCATCACTTGTAGTGGCGTGAGGGAAAAATTCCTAATATAAAAGTCAGTGGTAATTCAGTGCGTGCCTGGAGAGACGAAACCACAGCCATGAACGTCCCCCAAGACATCATGAACACAAAGTCCTGCAAAGCTCGGCCATGCAAGGTGGAGGGGAGGTCCGCTGAGTATCTGGAGCCCATGACTGTCTTGATCCAATGTTGGGGAAGGTTTAGACATGATCCCAAGAGCGAGATTAAGACACAAACGAGATCAAATGCTGTATACCCAAAACAGCTTTTATTATCAAAAGTAGCAAAAGTAGAAAATAGTAGCGATAGGATAGAATGGAATGAAAAGGTAGAAATCAAACAAGCATTCGGGATAGAGTTGCAAGAATAGTCACCACCATGGATCAAGCGGCGTCCCGTTGGTCCTCAGTCTTCAATTCTTCAGTTATGGGTGCACACCATGGCTTGTCTCCACGTTTTTTTTTATAAGGCATAGTCCAATGTATATACATACGAATTGTTCGCGCGCTGCAGGTTTCGTCTATCACATGATCTTTGGGTGATTGACACTAGAAACCAGTATATTTTCTCAAAGACTACAGCTTCAGTGACAATGGTAGTCTTCACATTCCTGCATGCTTCACCGGCTCCAGCCTGTCTCCTCCCCTGGATGCCTCAGTGGCCTGGGAATTGTCCTTATGGGCCAGAGGAGTGTCCTGCTTCAACAAGCCATCCCAAAGACAAATGGCTCAAGATAAATAGTTCACAGTTCAGTCTCTCACAGCAAACAATCTTTGAGACAAATGGCTCGAGACGACAGTCTCTCACAATGACCTGCCTTCCTGGCCTGTGATGGGGGCTGTGCCCCAGAGAAGGGTGTGGGCTGGGGGTCCAGGAAGGCACTTGGGTCCAGCATGAGGCTCTGAAACCTCCTGTGAACCCAGGACTGCTGAGTCCGTGAGGCAGGGAACCACCATCCCCCCCAGAGGCGGGCAGAGGACCCAGGGGTCCGGGCAGCCTGCTCATGATCCTCTCCTGCCCCGACACCAAATTGTGCTGCCTGGGGGATGGTGCTCATGATAGCATATTTCCATACATTCTGTGTGGTATGTCTAAATATTTTGATGGTTTTCATATTTTGTACCAGCCGTGGAAACTGGTTTGCTGCTAGGTGACTGTAAAAGTGAGATTTGGTAAATAATTATTAGAAATCGTATACTAACACGATGATTGAAACAATAGACAAAAGTATAGCCAAGCAATTAACTAGCAGAGGTAGTAACTCATAAGTTTTGCAGTTCTTTGCTCTTAGGACTAGATGTTCCTGTACGCTAGATGAGAACAATGTTGAAACTGACCACATGGGATTGAAGCTGCATTAAGCTTCAAGATCAAAGAACAAGGACAAGAATAAAGACTTCAAGGACAGCCAGCAAGAACTTCAAATGGGTCGGTGGTTGCAAAAGCAGCCCTTCGACTCAAATGGATCTTTCATTGCGCGCGATCGGATGTAGGCAGTACTAAGATAATCAGCTGCAATTATTTTTATGTATATGTATACTAATCTGATTAATATGCAATTAGTTATTCTATATAACCTGTTAGTGCTAAAGCTGTGGTATGCGCGCTAGGTGGACCTATCCCCCGTGCATCCAGCGCTGCAATAAAGAATGCCTGCTTTCTAAAACTCCAAAACGAGTCTTAGAGGGTTTCTTCGACCGGCTTTTTGGTATCACTCACTAGAGCCCTGGTAAGAACCTCTTTCCCGCTGCGCCTCCGAAACTCCGGCTGCCCCAAGGGCTGGCACCGTCTGCCCCTCGCCTCTCCCAGCCTCCTGGGGGGACACTCCAGGTTGCCCTTATCTGGGGGCACATGGTGGGTGGGAAGGGGACACCCCAGGTGCCTGCGCTCCCTCAGCCACGCTGCTCATCGTGGTGGTGCAGCCAGGGAGGACCCAGGCAGCTGGGTGCTGGCCAAGGAGACGGGACATGGACGCAGGCACACACACACACACACACACGCAGAGCGTAGCTTTGCTGAAGGGGTTTATTGATCATGAGAGGGAAATGGCCCAGGGCTCCCAGGGGATCAGGTGGGGTCATCCAGGGATGATCATCTCCTCATGCCGCTGGAGGGGGACAGGACAGGGCTGTCACCATCACTTGAGGAACTGCAAGAGAGAGCCCAAATTATGACACCCCCCCCTAGTGTCCGCTGGGACATGAGAGGGGCCTTGTCCCCACCACCTCTCTCTGCAGAGACCCGGGGAAGGAGAAGGGAACTGGAGCCCTCAGTATACCCAGGACAGGACTCGGCTCACCTGAGATCCAGATGGCACCCAGAGCCCCCTACCCCAGGATGCCCCTCTATCTCCCAGAAGCCTGCCCAGCCCTCACAGTGATCCTGGGGGGTCTGTATGGCACAGACCCCCTGCCTGGCCTGCACAGTGACCTTCTGGCTCCATAGAGCCCTACTGCATGCAAGGGAAGGCATGGGGACAGCTCTGTCCAGCTCCCCCTGGGACACGCATCAGGGACAGTCCCCTCTCTTTCCCTCTGCCATACCCAAGGTCTGCCCACCCCAGAGGGCTCAGGGATCCCCCAGGATCCTTTGTGGGGCTGCAGACGCCCTGATGTTGCTCACCTGGACATCAGCAGCTACAGGCACGCGTTTCTGGCGCAGAAGAAGTCTTATCTGCTCCTCGGTCAGAGGATCCTGGGGAGAAAGGGAGGGTTAGGGACATGCTTGGGTGCACTGGGGTGTACTGGGAGGCAGGGGAAAGCAATGGGATCCTTGGGGAAGGTGCCTCCGGGGAGAAATGGGGTACATGAGCTCAGATGATGGTGCACAGAAAGCAGTGGGGGTCCTGGGGAGGGCGCCCACCTGGGTGTGTGGCTGTGTACTGGGGTGTACTGGGTTGTAATGGGATGGATGGGATTGCAATGGGGGCCCTGGGGAAGGGGCCCTCCCTGGGAAAGCGCTGTGGTGCAGGGGTGTTCTCTGGGGTTGCAGTGGGGTGTACTGGGGCACACTGGGATGCCCCGGAGTGTCGTGGCCATAGAGGGAGAAGGTCTGGGGCCAGCAGAAGTCATTTAGTTCAGTTCAGTGAACCTTGTTCCTAAATCCGACTGACTCCTCTTGTAGAGAGAGCATGAAAGCTCACTGGGATGTCCTTGGTGCCAGCAAGGGAAGGGAGCACCAAAGTGCCCTCCAGTTCCCCAGACTGGATGCCCTCCCAGTCCTCCCCACTACTTACCAGGCTAACATCTCCACATCCTTCCGGGAGTGCCTAGGGAAGGAGAGCAAAGGAGTGGTCTGGATTGGACCTTGATGGGGCTGTAGGTGGGGCACAAGCGTCCCCAGTCCCCCCAGGACCATGGCTTCCCCCTGGGCTGAGCGGGAAAATCCCTTCTGCTCCCCCCAGCCCCATTCCTCCAAGTTTCACCTGGGATACCTGTTCAGGCAGGGACCAGGGGTGGGGATGGAGACAAGGACAGTGTGGGGAATTCAGGGCCTCCAAAGAGGATGGGGGTGAGGGTGAGGGGGGGCCCCCAGACAGTGCACTGGGGTGAATTAGTGGACCCCAGGGGACTGGGCTGGGGGTGCTGAAGGGGCAGGCCTGCGTGGGATGCAAGTGAGGGGTAAAGGGATTCAAGCGGAGGGGATACAGGGACTTCAAGCAAGGTGGTTGGTGGGAGCAGAAGGAAGAGGGCTGCGGAGGACGGAAACGAGGGGATTGGAAGAGTGTTTGGCAGTGGGGGTTCAAGGAAGGGGACCTGGGGACGATACCGCAGGGGACAGGATGAAAGGCAAAGGACTGAGGGGAAAGACTGAAAGAAAGGCGTTGGGAACAATCAACGGGAGGGCGTTTGGGGACCCTAGATAGGACACGGAGGAGATCCCAGGGAGGAGATGTCTGAGGGCACCAAAAGGATGGGATGGGGAGGCCCAAAAGGGAGAGATGGGGGGGCAGCAAGTCAAGACACCGGTGGGGGTCCTCACAGGAGTTTGTGGTGAACCTTCCCAAGGAACTCGGGCTCTGGGCACAAGAAGATTAATTGCGGGGGAAGTGGAAGGAAGAGATGGAATTGTGGGAGGGAGAAAGCTGCATGGCCCAGGGCTGGAGGTGAGGGGAGCCTGGGGATGCTCCTTGCTTGGGAAAGGGAGAGGCCAAGTCAAGGGGTTTCGTGCTCACCACTACAATTTTGTTCTGCAGGAGAGCTGATGTCCTGCAGCCAAGACCCCTCCCCAGCCTTGAGCCTCTCCCCGTGGCATTGAGGACTCACCTGAGCACCTTCTGGCACGCACAGCAGGACGGTGAAGAGCAGGGCCAGGCTGAGCACCGCGACCTTCATCTTCCTCTGCGGTGTGGCGAGTCCTGGGTGAAGCTGCAGAAGGTGAGGGGCAGATTTATCCCTCCCAGGACTCCTCCTTTCCCCCCTCCCCGAGAGCCCCCAGGGCAAAGCCAGGCTTGGCAGAGACACCAGCCCTGGCAAGGAGCCCACCCCCGGCACAGAGTTGCCCCCGCCTCCGGCACGGATCCAGCCACCTTCTCTGGGATCGGTCCAGCTTCCTGCATGGGGCAGCTGCACACGGAAGGGCCCTGACAGCCGGACACCCTACGGTGACAACCCACTGCTCCAGAACAAAACCATCCTCCCAACAGCCCCCCAAAGCCAGATCCCCCCATCTCCCAGTGCCCCTCACCTCCCAGCACTGCCATCTCCCAGTGCCGCCCCCCTCCCAGGCCAGCCTTTCCCTCCGGGACTCCCCCAGAGATGAGGTCAGCCTCAAACCCGGGGTCTCTAAGAGTCATCTCTGACCCCTCTCCAGCCCCTTGGGTAAACAGGGGGCTGGGACTGACCCCTCTTCTTGGGGCACCAGGGACCCCGGGGTTTGGGAACACCGGGAGGTGGGAGGACAACTGGGGGCATGGGCAATGGGGACAGCCAGATGGCTGGGATCTTCAGTCACTGGAGGCAATGGGGAGCACCGGTGAATGTTGGGCACTGGGAGAGGAGGGTAAGGCTTGGGGGAAGCGCTGGGGTGGTCGCAGTGCCCAGCTCCAGCCCACCCCATTTCCCTTGCACTACAGGCCCCAAACTGGTCCAGTCCCCAGCCACGGCCCCCCCAGAGCAGAGATCAGAGGGGACTAACCCCCGCCCTGGCCCTCACCCTGCCACTGCCTGGGGCCGCCGTGCCCACCCAGACAAACCTGGGTCCCACTTCTGCCGAGTTGCCCCCAGCCAGTGCGTCCCAGTAACCCTGTCCCCAGCAAGGCTCTGGCTCCAGACCTGTTCCTGGCTGGCCCTTGGCCAAATGTCCCTTCAATGCCCTCATCCTCGGCCCAGGCCAGTGCTGTCCCTGAGCAGGACGCGGCTGTCCAGGGGGACACGATGAAGCGCACACTTGTCCGCAGGCAGCCACTCAGAGCTAATTGTGGGGACAGAGCTGCCCTGGCAAGAGGAGGGATGTTTGTCCCTGCAGCATCTCTGATAAGCCGTGTTTGCCCAGGGCCCCTGGCACCAGGAACCTGTTCTGCAAGCTTGGTCTTCAGGAGAGCGCCCAATCAGGGAGACTCTGGTGGGGGTTAAAGCAGCCTGGACGCCTGGGCTCCCCTCCAGCGCCAGCAGCTGGCAGAGGTGGGCAGTGCTGGGGGACCGGGCAGGAGCAAGTCCTGGGGCACCCTGCACACCTGGGGCTCTCCCGCTGCCCTGGGGACAAGCTGGAGCCCCGAGGCAGGGGCATTCCCGGGGAACAGCCTGACCACCGGGGTGTTGCTCTCCTTTGGGAAAGCCTGGTGGCACAGGAGTCCTGCTGGAGTGGGGCTTAGAGCAGCCTGCGTGATGGAGCTGCCTCCGCAGGGGCGCTGCATCCCTTTCCCTCTGCCTGCCCTGCAGCTATCCCTGGCTTTCCAGGGTAGCTTCCTTCACAACACTCCTGTCCCAAACATCACCATCCTGGGGGCCCGGGGCAGCACCCTTTGGGCAGCATGGGGTCGGGGCAGCGTGGGATTGTACGCAAGTGGTTCAGCTCTCCCCTCTGACTGGGGACAGCCACTGCGTGAAGCTGCTGGCCTGGCTCACACAAGCCAAACAAGACCTTTTCCAGCAATCCGGAATTGATGGACCTGTCCTTTCCAGTCGTGACACTCAAGCGATCTGCCATCACGGCTCTCTTCAAGGATGCAAATGCCCCAAACAGCAGAGGGAATAGCTGGTACCTCTGTTAACAGGGATAAACTCGTAATGAAGATGGGCATATTTTGGAGCAACAGGCTCCGGCACCCCTGTTTTGTCGCCCTGTAGGTGCCCACAACTATCAGAAGTGACTGATAACAGGACAGGTATTTATTTATTTCTGCATAACGAGAAGACCAGCATTTTTACTGGTGGTGTGAGCTAGCACGGGGAGGAGATAGGGCTGGTAAGGTCTCAACCAGGTGACGCAGCACATATTTACTTGTCTGTTTAGGTAGCTGATAGTCAGAAGTAACCACACGTAATGACCAGCAAACCCACTAGCCACACTGAGCAACAGCAGCATTGAATACGTTGGACTCATTGCCTGGCCTCAGTCGGTGGGACATCAACATTACAACAGCAGATCCATGAATACTTTGTAAGGCTGTCAGGTCCCTCTGTAAACTCATCCTCTGTTTGTTATGTGCTGCAGTAATTCAAGCTACCCACGCTGTGCTTCTCAATCACCATTCACTTCCAAAACCATCCAGCAGCCCACGTCCCATGCCTCAAAGTAAAACAGTGCTCTATTTTAGTCCTCTGTCTATGAAGGTGCGAGGAAAATCTGTTTCTATGAGACACAAGCTGGGAATCAAAGGCTGGTGGTAAAAATCTGGTTTAGGTTTTGAAGTCGGTGGGAGGTTTCACTGAGTTTCAGTGAAGCCAAGGTGCCACGGCCTTTGTTCCCATGACAATACAGACTCCTGCCACGGCTGCAAAGAAAGCCTGTCTGATCTTATCCACGTGAAAAAAGATAAATAAAGAAAGACTGATACGTGGCGCGTAAGAACTGTAAATGGCTCAGGTCCTTCATTGACAATGTATGTCACTTTTTAAGGGTGATAGTTATATCTTTACGGGACACTAACTACAAATAAGAGATGTGTTGTGGATCAGTTGTGAAAAGAGTTAAGGCAACTGACTTGAATATTTGCTTTGGAAAGTGCCCAAAGAGCAGGCAGTCAGTCACCTGGAGGATTTTCATTTTGACTGCTTCTGCTTTCTGCACTATTTATTAGATAGATAAGTTACACAGTGTTGAGTTAGAGAGCATATTTAAATATGCTGTGACGTTATTTGTATTCTGCAGTTATTTTGAGAAGAATCGATGAATTGTACACACTGTCATAATTGAGGGATATTGACTTAGGAGAGGTCAAGGCTGCCTTTGAGCTAAATGCAAAGCAGGTGGACGGCATTTGATCACCACTTAACATGAAAGGTGCTATTCAGGAAGATCCCATCTGCTGGTTTAATGGTATCTAAAAAGACATGCACCCGTTTTTGTAACACAAACGTAATTAAAAAGTAAAATGTAGCGAGTTTGCCCGTTTGACAGAGAGATGGACAAGAGACTTTACAAGGTTGGTCTAAAGTGTAGCTACTCCTACTCGTGCTGTCTCCCTCCATCTTTTCTGAGCAGGGCTGAGAGCAATTCTGAATTTTCTCTTTCTTTCTTGCAGTCTCTTCTGTGAGGCAGTGGAATTTTTGCCACATTTATTTTCCCGATAAAGTTTTAGCATGGTTGTTCTCCTCCGGCTTTGAGCTGCAGTGAGGTATCCCGTTGTTGTACAGAGGGAAAGGGGACAAAAAGAAAAGGGCATGAACTACCTCTTCTTTGGTGGAAACGCTTGGTTTATCTGTTCATCTTGCATACGTAAATAGGGTTGAGGCCTAAGCATTCACCCCAGCTCTCCCCTCTACCATTTGCAGATGCATTTTCCCCAACGTCACTGTCGAAAACCCAGGGATGGAGAGAGAGACCTGATTTTTTTTTTTCCCCAGTTCTCCCATTGGAGAACGGGAAAGAGAGGGGCTGAGCTCTCCCTATGGCACAGGGCTCCAGGTGTTCTGATGACTAACTCTGTGAGCTGCCCTGAACATAATGAGTTTGGCTGCCCTAAATTTGGGCATCAGCTGTCATTTCAGATGGCCAAAGGAAATTCCCAAGAGCCTCCAAGAGGATGCCTCCAGATGCTGCCCTGTCTCGATGAACTGCTCCATCTGAGTTTGCAGGTACCTGCACAGACCTTTGACCACCTCTGACACCTCAAACGTAACCAGACATTGCACCTCACTCCTAGCATCCCTCTCCATTGATGAGCAAGGGAGCTGAGATGAGGAGCTCACATGCAGGTGCCTATTTGGTGCACGCCTGAACCGAGGCAAGAGGAATCCCACCTCCTGCGGGTTTGTGGCAGGCATGGGAAGGAGCCGAGTCCCCTTCCAGCACCAGGACTACATACCCAGGATGAGATGCCTCCATTGACTCAGCTGAAACCCTCTGCTCAGAGGGGTAAAGGAGCTCCCTGCCTGTTACTGTCTGGGTGTAGCGATGGAACAAGGAAAGGTGATTCTCATGTCCAAATCTTTTCCTCATAGGAGAAATTACAGTGCTGGGAACAAGTGTGTCTCCCCAGCTGAGGGAGGGAACACCAGTGATTGCTTCAGGCTGTTTGCCAGCAGGTTCCCCTGGAGCCCCAGGGACACCTGGAGGGAGCCCAGAGGGGGCAGAGAAAGTGCTGCCTTGGGCTGGTCCTCTGCTGCTGAGCTGGGCTGGGCTCCTGGCATGGAGGGAGCTCCTGGCAAGTGGGCAGCGCTGCAGAGAGACAGCTCTGCCCAGGAGCAGCTCCTCTGCAAAGCGCAGCAGGGGTGAGGGCACTGCCTGCAGGCACCGAGGGGAGAGGAGTGACTGAGAGTTCAAAGGCGGTCTGGGGTGGGAGGATGCAAAGAGCTGATTCAAAGAGAATTCTTCACAGCCCTCTGCAGGGTAAGTCTCTGGCTGCAGGGAAAAGCTTTGTGCTGGGGCAGGGAGTCTGCTGCTGGGCAGGGTAAGTACTCAGCCTGCCTGGGGAACTCCAGCAACAGAGGGGGAGAAGCTGTGGGTGGAAGGAGCAAATCTTGGTGGGGCAGGGATGGGCAGGGTCCTGCTGTGGCCGAGAAGATGCTGCGTGGTTCAGGGATGCTCAGAGCTCCCAATCACCCCCAGAATATTCCAAACAGGTTAGTTCAAAGAGAAGAACAAGGCAGGGATTATTATAAAGATTACGAGCTTTCCTGAGTCTGTCTTCTCAGTTTCCAATTCCAGAGGGGAGAGAGAGGGAGGAGAGAAAAGGAGAAGTGGAAAAGGAGCACTCAAGTTTCAACAAGTCCCTGAGACTCCTGAACTGCAACTTTAAGTGATCAGTAGGTCTGCCAAGAGCTTCCTAAAATGCCTTCAGCCACTCCCCTGCCTATGGACAACACCAGAATCACCTCTGCTGGACCTCTCGGGGTTGTTCTGATCTGCCCTTTTCCAGCTGCAAAAAGGAGCATGCGCCTGGCCAGTGCCCTGCAAACAGGCAGGTTTCTGTAGAGCCAGGGGGAGCGCACAGAGATCGGGATGGGATCTGTGAGTGCTGACAGGGAAAAGAAATGGCACAGGGAAACACCTCCCAGGAGGAAAATCTCCAGCCAGCAAGAATATGGTCAGGGAATGAGAGGAAACAAAACGCAAAAATGTTGTGGGAGGGAGAATTCGGAAAACTCTGTATGATCCCCTCCGGTGCAGACCCCTTCCTCTGAGCAAGCCCCCTTGGCTCCTCTCCCTCCCAGCAAAGCCTCTGCCCTCAGAGCTGGGGGGCCCAAGGCATGAACCATCTCCTCAGTAGCCAGAGCTCCAGCAGAGCCGTGGGTGCAGCTCTCCAGCCGCGTGCCCATTTCCCTCTGCAGAGCTCAGGGCTGAGAGCATCTGCCTGGCAATGTTGGTGTCTGGGAGGAGGTCTGAACACATGAGGCAGCAGAACTTTCCTGAGTGCCCAGCTGCCTCCCTGCTTGCCTCGCTCAGCCAGACCCTCACTCTATTTTCCCATGTTTCTCCAGTTGTCTGTGTTGTTTTTATTGTTATTTCATCCTTGCTGTCAGGCTCTCTGGGAATGGGAGTTTCAGCTGCAGAGGCACACACTGACCTTGTGGGTCCTCCTCTGCAGGTGTGTCCATGGAAAGGAGGTGTCCCAGCTTTCACCTGTGGGGCTGTGGGCAATGCAGTCTGTGGGGCTGGGGAATGAGCTGGTTTTCCCTGGATTAAATGTAATCTTTAGGACTTTGGCTATCTCTTTGGGGTGGCTTTCCAAGCTGCGAGCTGTTCTTAAGCATGAAAATCCTTCACATAGCATCTTTCTGTTATCTGAAAGCCGACAGAGAGAGGGGCAGAGATGTTATCTATGACTGAGGAAATGCTGTTGGGTTGATGAAATGAGCCGTGTGTGTCCTTGGCTAGAAACAGGGTGCTGAGACCTTGAGAAAGGGTGAGGCATTTAGTGGTCTGCAGTGGGTCCCTCTCCTTTCAGTAGTGTCTGGTGGCTTTTACTGGTACCATGGGAGTGTGATCACCCTCCATCTGAGAAAACTGCAAGCATGGGGCAGCTGGGAACAAGCCCAACCAGTTCCATTCACTCCTCACAAAGCCACAGGGAAACCCTTTGCCTCTCATGTCTCAGCTCATGATTTCTGACTTCAGAGAACACTCACAGGGCAGGATGGGGGAAGTAGGTAAAAAAACCCAAAGCCCCTAAAACTTCTTTCTGCCACCCACATTCTTTAACACTGGGAGTGCAGATGCTGACAAGCCCTCCTGTGTTAGGAGTGATTTTATCTGACATATTCTGAATATCAAACCACGCCCCCTGCCACGTTCCCATATACCCACTGCAGGGGGGCTGGGTCGACTCCTCAAGAGACAATGGGCAGAGGCCCTGCTCCAGCACACAGAGCCACAGAAAATGAAATTGAAGACCAGAGGCAGAATGAAAGTTCCTCCTGAGGAAGGAAAAAGGGTGCGTGTGTGAGAGGGGGAGGGTCTATGAGACATATCTTTGGTTTTATTCAGAGATGTTTCTGGTAACTTGTCACTGCCTTTTCTTCCTTGCACAGTCCCCCGTGTCCAGAGGAAGCATACGCCCAACAGCAGCTCCATCACTGAGTTCCTCCTCCTGGAATCTGCAGACACGCGGGAGCTGCAGCTCTTGCACTTCTGGCTCTTTCTGGGCATCTACCTGGCTGCCCTCCTGGGCAATGGCCTCATCATCAGCACCGTAGCCTGCGACCATCACCTGCACACACCCCCATGTACTTCTTCCTCCTCAACTTATCCCTTCTTGACCTGGGCACCATCTCCACCACTGTCCCTAAATCCGTGGCCAATTCCCTGTGGAACACCAGGGCCATTTCCCACCCAGGATGTGCTGCTCAGGTCTTTCTGTTTACCTTTTTGATCTCAGCAGAATTGTATCTCCTCACTGTCATGGCCTATGACCGCTATGTTGCCATCTGCAGACCCCTGCACTACGGGACCCTCCTGGGCAGCAGAGCTTGTGTCCACATGGCAGCAGCTGCCTGGGGCAGTGGGTTTCTCACTGCTGTGCTGCACACTGCCAGTACATTTTCACTACCCCTCTGCCAAGGCAATGCTGTGGACCAGTTCTTCTGTGAAGTCCCCCAGATCTTCAAGCTCTCCTGCTCACACTCGTACCTCAGGGAATTTGGGCTCATTGGGATCACTGCCTTTTTTGCATTTTGGTGTTTTGTTTTCATTTTGCTGTCCTATGTGCAGATCTTCAGGGCTGTGCTGAGGGTCCCCTCTGAGCAGGGATGGCACAAAGCCTTTTCCATGTGCCTCCCTCACCTGGCTGTGGTCTCCATGTATGTCAGCACTGGCATGATTGCACACTTGAAGCCCCCCTCCATCTCCTCCCCATCCCTGGTGTCACGGTCCACTCGGTGGACTCGTGATGGTTCGTTTGCTACGATCTCAAAAGTGCAAAATGAAGGTGACCAACACCAAAGGGGAGAGCAGTAATCACACAGTAAAACTTTATTGTATTGCCTGTGAAGAGCCACGCGATAGTTAGAGATGGGTGAGAGAAAGGAGAAAAGTAATGTTTAGAGAGAGGAGAAAGAGAGGTTATAGCTACCACCGCTGATCTCAAGATGTCCTAACGGTCCTGGGTCCAGCTAATGCTGCGTCGTCGATCGTCGTGGTCCTTGGTGGGGAAGTTTCAAATTCCCGTTGTTCAGAAGTCATCTTTTATGCTTAGTAACACACCTTGCTCCACCTCTGCCTCAGGAGTCTCCGCCCTTCTCAGAATACAATTATCATATCTCCGCCCTTCTCGAGCGAGACTATCACGCAGGCGCAGGGTCAGTGTCTGAGGCGTGGTAAGTCTTGGAGGCGGGTAGCCTTCGACCAGGAGGTGTGTTTTGGTATTATAATGAAGCAAAGTTCGTCTAGAGTTCATGATTTCTTCATCGATGTTATGGCAACGGTTGCAATCCATCCTTTTTGACAGTAGCTATGCGGTTATCTCTAGCGGCTCTAGCCAGGGACCTTCCAGGAGCCTTGTACCGCACATTCCGTCCTTGGGATTGGCCGCTGCGCTCCAAACAGGCCGTTGTCAGGTAATGTACTGTTCATGTTCCTGATGACAATGTTGAGACAATGCTGATTTTCTGACCGACTCTTACACCACCCTGTGGCTCAACATGGTCGTCAGGACGTCAGGACCACTTGGTGGTAGCATGATAAAGAAGAGGAAGAAGAAAAGGAAAAGAAAAAGACAGAGAGAGAGAGAGAAAAGGAGAGAAGATAGAAAGGCAACTACAATTTGTAACAATTACAATCAAAATTGTTTATATATAAAAAAAAAAAAAAAATCAATGAGGTTTCAAAACATCAATTGATTTGGGAATATCCGCATTGGATGGAACATCAAGCATATTATATGTGTTCAATACAGACATCAAACGCGTTAACCGATTCATCATTCTCCAGGCTATGACATACAATACCGCTGACAAAACCAAACTGATCAAAACCAATATCAAGAGAACCACGATGGGGTGACACAACTTGTTCAGGATGCCTGTAGCAGTAGGCGACCATCCGAAAAGTGTGTCCCACCATCTATGTTCTGCATCCTTTTGCACTCTTTCTAAAACTCGGTGTATTTCTTTCACATTGTGATGAACAGTTATTAGGGTTTTCTGTCCGTTTTCCCTAATTTTTTCCAAAATCTCAACCAAATCCTTGTGTTGTAATAACTGTTTTACCAAAGTGAGATTCATTCCAATGGGTATAGGCAGCAATTCATGAATCAACATATAGTTAGATTGCAAAAGTTGGTGAGATGTGACCGGGGCCGAATAGGAAAAGTCACATCCGACAATCTTAGTAAAATTACAAACACAAAAATTTGAATGATTTTTAGTCTCCACAACTACCTTATCTACAGATAGAAAATCACAAACAGTCCTCAAACATACACAGCCTTTGCCGATATATATGAGTACTGTTTCAGGGTTTTCATTAGGATGAATCTCAAAGTGGCAACTATTTTGTTCAGTATCTAAACAAATATCTTGTGCCTCAATTGCATTGCCTTCACAAACAAATCCTTGTTGTTCTCGTACAATACAAGATTCCAAATTAACAGTTTGCCATTTTTCATTCACCTTTCGGGCCCATACTCTATGCTCAAAGGGATAGGGTATAGTTCCGTGGTGGTTCAACCCTAATGCAATAACGGGATAAATTGGGTATATGGTAGCATTATATATAGTAAGCACAAAAGTTGTAGCTATGTTTGTAACGGGATCATAAGTAAAGTTTACCAGGTCCCACCAGGATTGGAGTTCCTTCTCAAAATCAGTGGCACTGTCCCAAATTATTTTCCGAATTTCAGTGGAGAGAGTGCCTTCTTCACCTTCTCTTATAATTGAGGCGGCTACCGACTGCATCCATATTTGAGCCTGGATACAACTGAGAGCCAAAGAGACGTTATTTTGGATCACCCCAAGTGCATCAGTAATCAATTCGTGGTCCCTTACATTTACCTTTTCCCATTTTGGTAATATATTTGACAACAGCCACTGGTTAGTCCCCAAAGCCAATAAAGAAGACCGCAAAGGCTGTTGTAATTTAGCCAAATCACTAATTGAGGTAGCCAACTTGTTCATTATTACTTCCGAATCGATGCTATTTAAAACTCCCAATCCTGTTCCCAAAACACCGGTTAGGTCTCTCTGTGTTCTTCTCATGAGAAGAGTTCGTTTTTGCAGCCAGGTTGTCCATCCCTCGTAAGAAGTCTTTAGGAAAGGTGAGCAAGCTGGCTGAATGTCTGAAACATTGTTCTGCATCGACAATTCAACTCGTTTGAGAGACCACGCTGGGTTAAACAACATTTGTTGTAGGCCCGTATTTCTGATCACATACGGTCCAATTTCAAAGATTTTTGGACTGAGCACAACAATTGGTGGGGTAGCGGGTATTACAAGGTCTATTTTAAATCCTCCCCAGTATTTAGTGTTATTTTTACCACACATAACTTTATAAGAGTATTGTACAGCAGTCAAGTTTAACCAACACTCTAGGTTTTGATTTTTACACAACAAAATAGGGCCATGAGGTCCAATTCCATAACTGTTTGTGGATTCAATGTGAGATTCAGTGATCAGTCTGCATCTTATTGTGATGTTATTTCCTTGTACCACTGTAAAAGAGGGTATAACTTCATCTTTGTCAGTTAGCGTAAAGAGGGTATCTATGCCATCGTGTGTGACTACTGCAACAAGCGTCCTAGTTACAACATTCATTTTGAATTTAAATGTTAAGCCTGATAGTTCTCCGGTCGGTGGATTAGATCGCCAATTGCACACTACATAAACTGGCTTGGTCAAAGTGAAATTATACCAACAATCTCCTTGTTCCTTAAGACAGGATTCGGTGATTTCAACATTATTGGTACTTGGGTCTAGGGGGTAGTTACCGACATTCTTTTGACGGCAACACGTAATGAGAGAATCCTGTTTGTTACATCCCCATTCTAGAGTAGGACAGAGTTTCGCAGTGATGTTGGAACTAGGGTCCAAATGATTTCCAGAGATGGTAGTTGAAGAGGCTTTCTCATGAAGAGATCCTTCCACCTTTCTGCATCCCACTTGGATTTTTTCTCCAATCGTTCCAGTCAAGACACAGACCCAGCCTTTTTTGTCCCATTCCCCTCACTCAAGTGGGTGGTATACTTCAGAATCATGCATTACTACAGTGGCTAAGTTTGGGAGACGGTCTTTGGGATACTGTCCCATACTCCAAGTATGCTGGACAATAGCTTGGGACCATGGCCATTCTGTATTCTTTTGGCTACAGATTAGTGGTGAGATACAAAAAAGTACTACCAATCCAATTAAGTGATTCATAATTCATGCTGTTCTTGGCATCCCTCGGAGTTCTTCTGTAAAAAAAACCAAAACTTGCCTCTCTGAGGCAAAAGAGATTAATACTATACAGAAAATTAAAATGATGGAATTATCCAGCGAGTATTTATCCGATGCTCCTTCCCTAGGGCATCAGATGCTACCCATGAGTATACATTCAGTGGGGTTTTTAATACCAGTGGCACACTTCCTACGGTGGGAAGTTCTACCAGGACAGGTTGTCCAGGGAAATGTGCTGGATTCTTAGAATCATCTGGTCCCTCTAATGAGGGAACTAGAGAGGGAGCCTTCGGGCAAAAGGCAGTAATTTTGGGGCATCCATTTACCCCCCATCTGTCATTTACACCTTTGACAGCTTCCCATAGGCAGGCATCCCAATTTCCCTCTTGTGGTTTCAAAAGTCGTTTTAAGTGACCATTTGTTCTTTCTACAATCCCATTGGCCTGTGGATAGTATGGAGTGTGGAAGACCCATTTAATCCCTTCGCTTTGAGCCCAATCCTGTACGATTTTGGCGGTGAAGTGGGAGACATTGTCAGATTGTATTTCTTGTGGTTTTGGAAAAATTCCAAACCATTCACGCAGTGCTTTCACGTTTTTTCTCCCGTAGCTTTGTTCAAAGCTTCAGCTTGGACTAGCCCTGATGTTATCTCCACTCCTACCAGCACAAAGCATTTTCCTCCTGATTTCTTAAAGGGGCCTATATAATCTACCTGCCAAGCATCCCACAAGCCTTTACCCTCTCTTAAATGCAGAGGGTCATCCTCTAAGGGGTGTCTTTCGAGCCGTCTACGGCACTGTTCACAGGCTGATATGCAGGTTTTACACATTTCCCTAGTGACAGGCCAACCTCGGGCAAGGGCTTCACGATACAAATCTTTAGCTCCTGTATGTTTACGTTTTGTATGCAACCATTCTAGCAAACGATCCCAATCTTCTGTGATCTGGTCCTTCTGTACAGGAGCTAGTCTTGCTAATTCATCAGCTTTGTTGTTCCATTCTCCTGCCGAGCCCCCATCTACTTGATGAGAAGCTACCCATCCCACTGCAAAGTTCCCTTGTCTTGCAATGCTCAGGATTTCTTGCCACTTGTCCTTCTGCCACACTGAAATTCTGTTAACCTCCCATTCATTTTGCTCCCAGAATGGGAGCCATTCAGTACCTCCTTTAAACACTGCATAGGAATCAGTATATATGTGGACAGGGGAAGTGGTTTGTGCTTCATGCTTGAAAACGCTCCATACCGCAATTAATTCTCCTACCTGGGCACTCCCTTCTCCCTCTGTTATTAGCTGTTCATTAATAGTAGTGTGGAGGGCTACTGCCCGGTATTTCCACACTTTTCCTTCTCGCTTTGCCGAAGCGTCGGTAAACCAAGCATTCGCTAACTGATCGTGGGAAAAAGGAGGGGCTACCCGAATAACTGAGATAAGTTTGTCTTGGCTGCCGTCCAGGCTTTCTGTTTCTTGGATAGCTAAGTTTTTTAAAGCTCCTTCAGTCACTGAGAAAAGGTTACAAGAGTGTTCAATCTGGGCATACCACTTTCGTACCGAGGCTCTCTGGGCCACCCTGTTAGGAGGGGGGGTCCCGTTAGTGACTGCTTTTATACCTTTGAATGGGCCTTTTAGCACGATTGGTTGCTGACGTGTAAATTTCTCCACTTCTATGAGCACCATGCTAACCACAAACAAACCTTTCTCCCATGCAGTATATCTCTTCTCAGCATCCTTAAAGCTGCGGGAGTAAAATCCTACAGGGCAGGTTGGACCCTCAGGACCACGTTGCCAAATGTGTATTGACAATCCTGTTGTGGCAAACCCCCATTCTACCTGAAAGGGGTCTGTAGGGTGGATAGGGCCAAGAGCCTGATGAGCTGTTGCTTCAAAAATTAACAATTGCATTGCTTCTTCCTGAGAAGCAGTCCATTCCCATTTGGCCCCTTTTCTCAGGAAACCATAAAGAGGTCTGGCAATGACAGAAAAGTCTGGGATATGTTTCCTCCAGAATACCAATAACCCTAAAGCATGCTGCAAATCCTTTTTTTGATTCAGGCATTTTAATCTGATCTAGGGAAGTGAGGGTGTCTGGTGGGATACATGTCATTCCCCCTTTCCACCAAATTCCCAAAAACTTTACTTCTTGTGAGGGTTTTTGGATCTTTTCTGGGGGAATTTGCAAACCCAAGTTCTCCAAATGAAAAATTATGTTCTGTTGGATTGCCCCCACCTCCTTGTCTTTATCTCCACCCACGAGAATATCATCAATATACTGATAGACAGCTATGCCGTCGGCTTTTGGTATTTTCTCCAGTTCTTGGGCCAAAGCGCGGTGAGCTAATGTAGGGGAATGTTTGTATCCCTGAGGCAGCCGGGTAAAGGTAAATTGTTGTCCCTCCCAAGTAAAAGCAAAACGATCTCTGTCTTCTGGTCACAAAGGTATCATGAAAAACATATCTTTAACATCTATGGTTGCCATGATCGGATGAGCTTTCTCCTGAATTGTTATTTACCAGTTCAGCCATATTAGGGACTGCGGCAGTCAGAGGCCCTGTGTTAGCATTCAGCCTTCAAAAACCTACTGTGAGCCTCCACTTCTCATTAGGTTTTTTCACCGGCCATACCGGCAAGTTGAAAGGAGAATGGGCATTTATCACCACTCCTTGTTCCCGCATCTCCTGCATGACTGGTTTGATACCTTCCTTTGCTCCCAGGGGGAGGGGATATTGTTTAACACTAGTTACTTTGCTAAATGGCAGAGGGGGTGCAGTTTGAAGTAGCCTGATGTTCAGCTGCGGTGTCCCGAAAGTCCACAGCAATCCTTCCGAATCCTCCCACCCCCTTCCTTTAAGGGCATCTATTCCTAACAGGTTAGTCGGAATGTTCCCAACCACCATGTTAATAGTGATCGTGCCTTCCTCTCCCGGCAGCATCAGCTTTACCGGAACAACGTTCATAACTTCTGTTGACCCTAAAGCATTCAAGACACAAACGTTTCGCTTAGAGGGAATCACCCCACACCTCTGTGCATCTTCCTCAGTCAGGGCAGAGATCTGTGCACCGGTGTCAATTAAAAAGGTTACGGGTGCACGCTTAGGACCTACAATAGCTGTAATCAATAAATCTCCTCTGTTAGTTTTAGTGAGCTGTCGGATATAAATCCATCCTCCGTTCCCCCGCCCACTGCCAGGGAACGGAGGTTCTAGCTTCCCTGCTGACTTTCCCCATCGCCCGTGCTCTCCGCGGGGGGGGCTGTGGGCATGACAGGAGAGATTTCTCTATTTGACCTTAAGTGCTGTGGGTGTTGTTTCGGACCATACCACTTTGATATCAGTTTACTCAGTTTATTAAGGGGTAAACCATCCACCACATCTCTGGGAACTCCCTTTTTAATTCCCAAAGCCCACCATTGCTGTCGAGTCAGGGGCTGTCTTCCTCCTCCCCCAGTTTTAGAGTAGGAGTAGTCAGCAGCACTGGCGGAGTCAGTGAGAGCGGTTACAGTTTTACTAACAGATAGGGGTAGATCTTTAGCTCCTACTTGACGGATTCCTTTAGGTTTCTCCTCCAAAGTTCTCACAGGACCGTATTTTCTGCTATACTCTATCAATTGCTGTGCTACATCTCCCCATGTCCACATCCTTTTATGTTTTGAGTGGGAAGAAGCCGAGCTATGATTAAAAGGTGAATCTGTGCCAACATTAATTTCATCTCTTTTGCCTTTAATAAAGCTCTCCAACTTTTCTACAGGGTCTAAAGACACTATGGTCCTTTGGAGAACAATCCCGGTAGATTTGAGTGATTCTGGGAGTCCCCTTATCAAAGGAGTCATGATTTCAGGATTCACCGGCAACATCATTGGGGATTCACATCCGGGAACTAACTTCCTTTCATGTATCATTTGCAGGCAGGCTGCTTTGTGCACACTTTCTAGCAATTGATCAACTGTGCCTGTGATTGCTAGGGGATCCCCCCTTGTCTAAGGGGTTCAGCCCTCCGGCCCAATAGGCAGCCTGCTGGGTTAGGGACCACGGGGCACGTCTATCCCCTGTTGTTAAAAAGACACCGTGGCCCCAGTAACCACTAGCTTCCTTTTCATTTAACTGGATTTGGTCCCCTCCAGTTAAAGATACACGCCACACATACTCTGTTTCGGATTCTTTGGGAAGGCGCCCATATTCTCTTTTCATTTTGGCCAATTCAGTGGGAGTGTATGGTATCTCTTTAGTTGTAATATGTGGGTCTTTATCCTCATCATTTATATAAGCATGTTCTGCTTTAATCAAAGGCCTCACTTGGGGGTTTTCCCTGAAGTGTTTCCTTGCTTCCTCTAGCTCCTTTTGGGGGTATACCTGACTTATTTGCTGAATACCTATCTTTTCCATTTTCATTTCTCTCTCATTCAATGATTCAACAGACTTTGAAAGTTCTTCTTTCAAGGCATCTTTTAGACAGCCATTTTCTTCCTCCTTTTCCTCTGCTTGCTGTTTGTACAAGCAAATTACTCTTTCTTTCTCTGCTAACTGCTCTTCCAGGTTGGAGGTTGTTTTCTGCAAAAGTTGTACCAAATTTTCAAGGGATTCTATGATTTGTTTTTCCTGGCTACGCCGCTTATAGCGGTCTTCAATTGCTGCGACCAGGCTGGCTCCAAGAACTGCACAGATTATCGCTTTGCCTTTGCCTGACCGTGATCTAGCCTCATTCTGTATAGAAATCACTCGGTCTGTTACACTCTGTAAATTTGCCCAATTGTCTCGAGCCCACTCTTCCCCAGGCGGGGAGGGTCGAGCTCCATACTTTGCCAAGAGTGCATAAAACGAGTCAAGATTTTTTACTGATGGAGAGTTTTGATAACCATTCTTTTCAGTCATTTTTGTTGCAAAGGGCCAAACTCACTTCGGGGAGGTCAAACTTAGTTACACCACACACGCAACAACTGCTGCGTCGCCCTCCTCTTCCCTGAGTGGCTGAAGGGACCAAAATCTCACTTCGGGGAGTCAAAAATTAGTTGCTCACAAGTGCAGACTGTCTCTGCTTGTCCCTTCAACTTCCCCGAGTAGTCAACCTCATCTAATGAGGACAGTTCTCCTTTTTGCACTAAGAGGTCCTTCACTTGATCCTGATAGACAGATCCCTCAATTCAAGTTTGGGGTGATATACACTGAGGTGTGTGCTGTGTGCGGGAATCCCGACTCGCCCCCCTTGCTTTCTGGACACCTCTCACCCGTTCAGGTGTAGGGCCAGGTGCGGCTGGAACAAAACGTTCTTCCCCTGTTACAAAACACACAAAACCTGCACCCCTCTGTCTGTCAGGATCCTGTCCGTGACGCCAGTTTAATGTCACGGTCCACTCGGTGGACTCGTGATGGTTCATTTGCTACGATCTCAAAAGTGCAAAATGAAGGTGACCAACACCAAAGGGGAGAGCAGTAATCACACAGTAAAACTTTATTGTATTGCCTGTGAAGAGGCACGCGATAGTTAGAGATGGGTGAAAGAAAGGAGAAAAGTAAAGTTAAGTTTAGAGAGAGGAGAAAAAGAGGTTATAGCTACCACCGCTGATCTCAAGACGTCCTAACGGTCCCGGGTCCAGCTAATGCTGCGTCGTCGATCGTTGTGGTCCTTGGTGGGGAAGTTTCAAATTCCCATTGTTCAGAAGTCATCTTTTATGCTTAGTAACACACCTTGCTCCACCTCTGCCTCAGGAGTCTCCGCCCTTCTCAGAATACAATTATCATATCTCCGCCCTTCTCGAGCGAGACTATCACGCAGGCGCAGGGTCAGTGTCTGAGGCGTGGTAAGTCTTGGAGGTGGGTAGCCTTCGACCAGGAGGTGTGTTTTGGTATTATAATGAAGCAAAGTTCGTCTAGAGTTCATGATTTCTTCATCGATGTTATGGCAACGGTTGCAATCCATCCTTTTTGACAGTAGCTATGCGGTTACCTCTAACGGCTCTAGCCAGGTACCTTCCAGGAGCCTTGTACCGCACATTCTGTCCTTGGGATTGGCCGCTGCGCTCCAAACAGGCCGTTGTCAGGTAATGTACTGTTCATGTTCCTGATGACAATGTTGAAACAATGCTGATTTTCTGACCGACTCTTACACCTGGACCTGGTGGTGGCAGTTCTGTAGTCAGTGGTGCCTCCAGCAGTGAAGCCCTTCATCTACAGCATGAGAAACAAAGAGCTCAAAGATGTTCTGAGAAAAGTGATTTCATGGACATTTTTCAATACCGGTAAACTTCCAGTCTTTTTCCACAAGTGATTCCCATACTAGGCCCATGCTTTGATTTATTATCGTTGTTGTTATTGCTATTTGGGGTTTCATGTTCGTAGACCAATACTTGGACTTCCCATGCTTCATGTGAAGCAGGAACCTCCTCTGTCTCACCTGGAGGACCATATAGAAACGTGTCTTTGTAACACTTCGTCCAAGCTGACTCCTTCATAGCATCTCTGTAATAAAAAGGGATCTTCCCTGTGCACTGCCTGATGGTAGGGCTGTTTTTCCAAATCTCATGTCAGGAACAGGCCCGAGATACTGCACCTCCAAAAGGCCTATTGATGCGTGGTTTCAAGGGCAAAAAGCTCATTGTCACCTTGTGACCTGCTAGAGGGGTGGATTTAGGACTCACCTGTTGGTGCCTGGTGACAGTGGAGATGATGAGTGGTCACTGAGGTACAAACCCAGTCCTTTCCCACATGTGACAGGGCAGAAGACATCTTCCAGGAGGGGAATCTGTAGCTGCCTGGATATCCCAGGGGATCTCCATGGGCAGCGTGTGCCTGGGGTGTGGCCGGAGCTCCACAAAGTGAGAGATTGCCCAGGTGGAATCACCCAAAAGTGTTAATTCCAGGTATTCACAGGGAAAGGAGGACTCTGCAATCACAGGGCAGGCAGCAGGAACCCAGCTGGCACAGGGGAAGGGGGCTGGAGAGATGCAAGAGCTGGCTGAGGAGCTCCAGGGCCAGGACTGTCATGCTGCCCTGGGTCGTGGGGCTGGTGGGGGCAGAGAAGGGGCAAATGCAGTCAGTGTTGGGGATCGCCTATAATATGAACACAGAAGAGCCAGAGAGTGAGTGGCCATACAGCCCAACCCTGAGGAAGGACCTTTGCTGCATGGTCACCCCTGTCTTCCTCCAGGTCTCTAGGATACCCAGCTCTACTGCCATTACTAACACAAAGGGAACCAGTTTCCTACCAACACTCATTACACATCAAGTCCCATAGCTCTTGCCACAGCCAGACTCTCAGCCAAGCCCATTCTCAGACACCTCCGGCTACATCAGGTGCTTGTCTCGACAGATGTTGAAAATCTCCACTGACAGAGATCTCACCAACTGGCCTGGGTCCTTGCTCCAGTGTTTGGCTCTGAGGGACTTTTTTCCAAACCCCGGCTTTCTCAGCCTCTCCTTGTACACAATGTGCTCCAGGCCCCAGCCATCCTTCTGGCCTCTGCAACTCTCTCTCCAGTCTGTCAGGGTCTTCCTTGTGCTGGTGAGCCCCACACTGGACACAGCAGTCCTGAGGTGGTCGTCCTGTAGTGGGTTAGCCTTGCCCAACAGCCAGACACCCACCCAGCTGCCCAGTCACACCTCCAACTCAAAAGGACAAAATAAGATGGAATAGCTCCTGGGTCATGATAAAGACAGGGAGATCACTTACTAATTACTGTCACAGGCAAAGAAGGGTTGACTTGGGGAAGACCAATTTAATTTATGCCAAGTAAAAAAGGTTTGGATTGTGAGAAAGAATGATAAAATTATTCAAGTCCATTGCCCTCACAGTTTCCCCCAGGCTCAAATTACTCCCTTGCTCCAAGTTCTTCTACTTGGGAGATCCCAAGGTCAGGGTGGGGTGGGGAAACAGGGGGAGGCAGCTGAAGTCTGCAGGGAAACTGGCACAGGCATAGGGCAGTGTAGGACTGTCTGTGGTGCAAACAGGGCCTTTGTGCGGCTGCCCCCCTCCTCCCCACCAACAGATCTGAAGTCCTTGTCATCTCCATGGTGGCTGCTGTCTCTTCCACTGAAGCCCATGTGAGGATACTGGTTTCTTACAGCCCCAGGCCCTTGTTCCCTCCTCACTGACCCCCCAAAGAGCCTGGGAGGTGTCCTACCGCTGTCCTTCACTCGGTGTCACACCCCCCACATGAAACCGCTCCCAGGAAGAGCTGTAAGTGTCCCGTGTAGGAAAGGATCCCCCTTCCCAGGGGGATGGGGTTCAGGCCTTGGCCATCCTGCTTGGTGAAACACATTTAGGGCTTTCACAGCCACCTCCACAATTGATCTTCCACCTGTAACCAGTGCCTCTGACTTCCCGTTTCACCAGCCCCCAGGGACGGTCTCCTTGTCTGGTCATTCCCTCCAACAACCTCCAACTGCTGGAAACAGGGAGTCTGCTGAAGACCGGTCGATATCATTGGGCCAAAGAGAAGGATGTCAGAAATTCAAGGCTGGCCATGGGGAGATACTGTCATTGTCTACAGCTAGCTTATGGGATGGTGCAGAGGAGGATGAGTCAGACTCTTCCCAGGTGGGCACAGTGGAAGGATGAGAAGCCATGGGAAAATTTGGGCCATGGGAAATTCTGACTAGGCTTAAGAGAAAAGAACCTGCACTATAAGGTCTGTCAGGCACTGGGAACATGCACCCAGAAAGGCTGTGGGATCTCCACAGTGGAGACAGTCAAGCCTCAACTAGACGTAGTGCCGTGGGGGTTTTTGGATCGTAATGGATGACTACCTAATACGGGGAAGAGAGGCACCCATCTGTCATCCCAACCAACCATCTAGAGAGGTTTGCTGCTTGCTGGGGACCAGGATCCAGGATGTTGTGGTGGGACGTCCAAAGCTCATCCAGCCCTCTGACGACTACCCCCTGCTCTTATTGCAAGTGGGCACAAATCACACTGCCAGGGGAAAGAAGTGACGGTATCAGATATGACTACAGGGCTCTGGGGGTGATAGTGAAGGGCGTGGGGGCCCAGATGGTTTTCTCCTCAACCTTGTTGGTGAGGGGAAAGGGTGTGAGGAGAAAGGCACTAACAGGACAAGTTAATACTTAACTGCAGAACAGGTGTAGGGGACATGGTTTGGGTTCTGTGCCCGTGGCACCCTGACTGCAGAGCAGCATCTGCTTGGGAGAGGTGGGATCCACCTCTCTAAGCAGGGCAAAGCTGTTTTTGCCAACAGGCTGGCTGCCCTCTCTCCATGCTATTGGCTCTACTTGGCAAGCTTAGTTATGAACTTGATAAAAAAACTAGGAAAAAAGAAAATACAACCAAAAAAGCCCTCAAAGAAAGAGGAAAATAACACCCAAGAAAAAAAAAAATGATGCAAAAGAAGACAATTGCTCACCACCGACTAATCAATGTCCAGCCAATCCCCAAGAAACGGCAGCTGCTTCCGACCTCTCTACGTCCCCAGTTTTATTTCTGAGCATGACATTATATGGTAGGGAATATCCCTTTGGTCAGTTGGGGTCAGCTCTCCCGGCTGTGTCCCCTCCCAACTTCTGCACCCGCAGCCTACTCGCTGGCAGGGCAGTGTGAGGAGCAGAAAAAGCCTTCATGCTGCGCAAGCGCTGCGCAGCAATTTCTACATCATCAGTGTGTTATCAACCCAGTTTTAAGCACAAATCCAAAACACAGCCCCGTACAAGCTACTGTGAAGAAATTTAACTCTGTCCCAGTCAAAACCAGTACACTCAGGAGGTCTCCAGCTCAGCATGGTCAACTCTGGGGTGAGAGCTGGTTCCTCAGCACTTGATCCAAGTTACGACTTGAAAACCTCCAGGAATGGAAACGGGATTATTCCTCTGGGCAGCCACTTCCTGTGCTTGGCTGTCCTCAGGAGGAAAAAACTTTCACTTGTCTCTAGTGTGAAATTTTCTTGAGTAAATCTCTTGTCCTCCCTCTATGAACCACAGTGAACTGACTGGAGGAGATGGGAAAAGGAAAAAATTCCTTGCCTCCAGCCCGCTACGCCTGAAAGGAGCTCCAGCAAAGCACGGTCAGTACAGCAGACAGTAACTGTCCCTCATGACTTAGCAGGTGACCGTTTCTAAGAAATTTCCTTAAAACTGTAAGCTTCCTGGAAGCTCCAGCTTTTTGGACAAGGTGGTTTTCTTCTCAGTTTCATGTCTAAAACTCTTTCCGAAAAGGGAAACATCCGGCTCCTGCTCCCACAAGGAAGGTACAGGCCCTGAAAGCTGTTGCTGCTCTTCACCTTCCCTTGGCGCCCTATCTACAGGCACAACAGCAGCGGGGATCTGTGCTTTCCCAGAGACGGAACATCTCATGGCCCTGGTCCTCAGCAGAGCCTCTTTCCGAAAAGGGACAGTGGGGTATACTGGGTGCACTGGAGCATACTGGGGTCACTGGGTGAGTACTTGTGCTCTTGGAGCACTGGGGACACTGGGGTATACTGGGAGCACTGGCGGGGGGTGATACTTGGAGTACTGGTGCCCTGGGAGCACTCATGAGCACTGGGGTAGACTGGGAGCACTGGGGGGGCACTGGGGAGCCCTGAAGACCTGTGGGACACTAGAGGGCCTGGGGCAGGGTGTTGGAGCTGGGGAAGGACTGGGGACACTGGTGTATACTGGGGGCACTGGGGGACACTAGAGAGCATGGGATGGGGGATGCCTGAGAACACTGGGGACAGTGCGGTATACTGGGTGCACTGGGGTGCACTGGGAGCACTGGGGGCCACTGGGGTGTACTGGGAGCACTGGGGGGGGTGATACTTGGAGTACTGGTGCCCTGGGAGCACTTGTGAGCACTGGGGTAGACTGGAAGCACTGGGGAGCCTTGAAGACCTGGGGGACACTAGAGACCGTGTCAGAGCTGGGGAAGGACTGGGGTCACTGGAGTATACTGGGAGCACTGGGGGAGTACTTGTGCTCTTGGGGCACTGGGCTATACTGGGAGCACTGGGGCACACTAGAGAGCATGGGCTGGGGGACACGAGAGAGCACTGGGGACAGTGGGGTATACTGGGGGCACTGGGGAGCCCTGGGGGACACTAGAGACCGTGTTGGAGCTGGGGAAGAACCGGGGGTGCTGGAGTATACTGGGAGCACTGGGAGCGGGTGGAGGCAGGCCACAGTGCCTCCTCCTCCTCGGCGCACCCATGGGTGCCGCCCTCCCCACCAGTCCTCGGGTGCCACCTACGAGGGACTGCTGCTACTGGTCCGACGGGGCTTGGAGAAGGTGACCTACGCCTCCCTCTGCCTCCCCGATGACATCCGCCAACGCGGCATGACCCAAATTCCCAACTACCGCTACCGGGATGACGGGATGATCCTTTGGGAAACCATCCGGAGGTGGGTGACGACCGGCCGGGGTGGTCCCATGGGTGCTACGGGACCACCCCGCTCGCCTTAATCCCACCTTCCGGTCGTTCGTCTCCGCCATCGTGGATTTTTACTACAAGGAGGACGCGGCGGTACGCGAGGACGCCGAGCTGCAGGCGTGGGCGATGGAGATCTTCGTCAACGGTTTCTTGAGCAGGACGTCTTCGGGTAGGGTGTTCCTGCACCCATGGGTGCTCCGCGATGTCCCTAAGGGTGGCGGGAGGAGTAAAGGATGGGATCCGTGACGATCTTCGTTGTCCTTTTCCACCTTCCAGGTATCCCGTCCTCGCTGCGGACGGTGGCGGAGCTCGGCAAGTTCCTCACCATGGTGGTGTTCACCTGCTCAGTGCAGCACGCGGCCGTCAACAACGGGCAGGTGGGACCTCGGAGTCATCTGCACCCAAAAAACCAGATGTCCCCCCAAAAACCCACGCCGGAGAGGTGGCCCTCTCCGAGGCCTGTGGGTGCTGGAGGGATGTCCCCCACCCTAAGGCGGAGTAGATGTCCGCGTCCCACCTCGCGTCGTGCTTGGAGGGATGTCACCATCCGTCCCATCTCTGTGACAGTGGGATGTTCCCGCTGAACCTCAGGAGAACGTCCCCGTCCAACCCATCTCCGTGCCAAAGGGATGTTCCCATCCATCCTTTCTCCATGCTGGAAGGATGTCCCCACCCCACCCCAGGAGAACGTCCCCATCCAACCTGTCCCCATGCCAGAGGGACGTCCCCATCCATCCCCTCTCCATGGGTGAGGGACATCCCCACCAAACCTCAGGAGAACGTCCCCATCCAACCTGTCCCCATGCCAGAAGGACATCCCCATCCATCCTTTCTCCATGTTGGAAGGATGTCCCCACCCTGCTCCACCTTGGGAGACCATCCCCATCCAGCCCATCTCCATGCTGGAGGGATGTCCCCATCCAACCCGTCCCCATGCCAGAGGGACATCCCCATCCATCCCTTCTCCATGTTGGAAGGATGTCCCCACCCCGCTCCACCTCAGGAGAATGTCCCCATCCAACGCTTCTCCACACTGGAGCGATGTCCCCATCCAACCCGTCTCCATGCTGGAGGGACATCCCCATCCATCCCATCACCATGAGAGTGGGATGTCCCCACCTCACCTCAGGAGAACGTCCCCGTCCAACCCATCTCCATGCCAAAGGGACATCCCCATCCATCCTTTCTCCATGCTGGAAGGATGTCCCCACCCCAGCAGAACATCCCCATCCAACCCATCTCCATGCTGAAGGGATGTCCCCATCCATCCCATCTCCATGCCAGTGGGACTTCCCCATCCATCCCTGGAGAACATCCCCATCCAACCCATCTCCATGCCACCGGGATGTCCTCTGCTGCCACCGCCCTCTCCCCCCCTTGCAGTACGACCTGGGAGCCTTCGTCCCCAACGCTCCCTCCTCCATGCGCCACCCGCCGCCAATGGCCAAGGGCAAGACCTTCCTCCAGCACTTCCTCGACACCCTCCCCGAGGTGGACACCACCGCCAACATCCTGGTGGCCCTCATCCTCCTCAGCTCCCGCCTCGATGACACGGTGAGGGTGGCCCCACCACCACGACCTCCCCAAACGGTGGCTCTGGGTGGATTGAGGAACCTCAAGAGATGATGTCCCACGAGAAACGGTGGCTCTGGGCGGGTTGAGGAACGTCAAGAGATGATGTCCCACGAGAAACGGTGGCTCTGGGTGGGTTGAGGAACGTCAAGAGATGATGTCCCACGAGAAACGGTGGCTCTGGGTGGGTTGAGGAACCTCAAGAGAAGATGATGTCCCACGAGAAACGGTGGCTCTGGGCGGGTTGAGGAACGTCAAGAGATGATGTCCCACGAGAAACGGTGGCTCTGGGCGGGTTGAGGAACCTCAGGAGATGATGTCCCACGAGAAACGGTGGCTCTGGGTGGGTTGAGGAACCTCAAGAGATGATGTCCCACGAGAAACGGTGGCTCTGGGCGGGTTGAGGAACCTCAAGAGATGATGTCCCACGAGAAACGGTGGCTCTGGGTGGGTTGAGGAACGTCAAGAGATGATGTCCCACGAGAGACGGTGGCTCTGGGCGGGTTGAGGAACCTCAAGAGCTGCCCCCTGAGGCCGTGACTCCCCGATGGTGGTGGCCGCCACGGCTCCCAGCATTCCCAGAAGCTTCCAGTTGACTCGAGTCACCTCAACTGGTCAAAGCTGATGGGTCCCCGTCCCTGTGTCCCCTCCCAGAGGCTGCTGGGACAATACCCGGAGGAGCGTTTCACCGAGGCGGAACCTCGCCGGGTCATCCGGACCTTCCGGGGGGAGCTGGAGGAGATCCGCGACCTCCTGGAGGAGAGGAACCACGTGGCCACGCTCAGATACAACTACCTCAACCCGCTGGAGACCGAGAACAGCATCTCCATCTGAGCGGGGGGGGCGCTCCCCACTCCCAGCATCGCCCAGTATCTCCCAGCATCCCCCACCCAACTCCCAGCATCTCCCACCCAACTCCCAGTATCCCCCAGCATCCCCCACCCAACTCCCAGCATCTTCCACCCAACTCCCAGTATCCCCTAGCATCTCCCACCCAACTCCCAGTATCTCCCACCCAACTCCCAGTATCCCCCAGCATCCCCCACCCAACTCCCAGTATCTCCCAGCATCCCCCACCCAACTCCCAGCATCTCCCACCCAACTCCCAGTATCCCCCAGCATCCCCCACCCAACTCCCAGCATCCCCCACCCGACTCCCAGCATCTTCCACCCAACTCCCAGTATCCCCCACCCGACTCCCAGCATCCCCCACCCGACTGCCAGCATCCCCCACCCAACTCCCAGCATCTCCCACCCAACTCCCAGCATCCCCCACCCAACTCCCAGCATCCCCCACCCGACTGCCAGCATCCCCCACCCGACTCCCAGTATCCCCCACCCAACTCCCAGTATCCCCTAGCATCTCCCACCCAACTCCCAGTATCCCCCAGCATCCCCCACCCAACTCCCAGCATAACCCCACCCAACTCCCAGCATCCCCCAGCCCTTCCCAGTACCCCCCCCCAGCCCCTCAATAAATGCCAGCTGTCAATCAAACCTTCTCGGCTGGGTTGGGACGAGGGGGCGGGGCTAAAAACCTGGGACCCCTCCCCCAAACACTGCCCCAGGGACCCCACCCAGTGAGGGAGCTGGAGTGGGGCAACTGGGAGGCATGAGGGAGTGGCCAGTGCTCCCAGTCCTCCCTCCCACTGCTGCTCCAGTGCTCCCAGTGACACTTCCTGGCTCCTCCCAGTGCTCCCAGTTCCCCCTAAGTGCTCCGAGTGCAGCTCCCTGCCTCCCCGCAGTGCTCCCAGTTCCCCCTAAGTGCTCCGAGTGCAGCTCCCTGGTTCCCCCCAGTGCTCCCAGTTCCCCCTAAGTGCTCCGAGTGCAGCTCCCTGCCTCCCCCCAGTGCTCCCAGTTCCCCCTAAGTGCTCCGACTGCAGCTCCCTGCCTCCCCCCAGTGCTCCCAGTTCCCCCTAAGTGCTCCGAGTGCAGCTCCCTGCCTCCCCCCAGTGCTCCCAGTTCCCCCTAAGTGCTCCGAGTGCAGCTCCCTGCCTCCCCCCAGTGCTCCCAGTTCCCCCTAAGTGCTCCGAGTGCAGCTCCCTGCCTCCCCCCAGTGCTCCCAGTTCCCCCTAAGTGCTCCGAGTACTAAGATAATCAGCTGCAATTATTTTTATGTATATGTATACTAATCTGATTAATATGCAATTAGTTATTCTATATAACCTGTTAGTGCTAAAGCTGTGGTATGCGCGCTAGGTGGACCTATCCCCCGTGCATCCAGCGCTGCAATAAAGAATGCCTGCTTTCTAAAACTCCAAAACGAGTCTTAGAGAGTTTCTTCGACCGGCTTTTTGGTATCACTCACTAGAGCCCTGGTAAGAACCTCTTTCCCGCTGCGCCTCCGAAACTCCGGCTGCCCCAAGGGCTGGCACCGTCTGCCCCTCGCCTCTCCCAGCCTCCTGGGGGGACACTCCAGGTTGCCCTTATCTGGGGGCACATGGTGGGTGGGAAGGGGACACCCCAGGTGCCTGCGCTCCCTCAGCCACGCTGCTCATCGTGGTGGTGCAGCCAGGGAGGACCCAGGCAGCCGGGCGCTGGCCAAGGAGACGGGACATGGACGCAGGCGCACACACACACACACACACACACAGAGGCAGAGCGTAGCTTTGCTGAAGGGGTTTATTGATCGTGAGAGGGAAATGGCCCAGGGCTCCCAGGGGATCAGGTGGGGTCATCCAGGGATGATCATCTCCTCATGCCGCTGGAGGGGGACAGGACAGGGCTGTCACCATCACTTGAGGAACTGCAAGAGAGAGCCCAAATTGTGACCCCCCGCAATGTCCGCTGGGACATGAGAGGGGCCTTGTCCCCACCACCTCTCTCTGCAGAGACCCGGGGAAGGAGAAGGGAACTGGAGCCCTCAGTATACCCAGGACAGGACTCGGCTCACCTGAGATCCAGATGGCACCCAGAGCCCCCTACCCCAGGATGCCCCTCTATCTCCCAGAAGCCTGCCCAGCCCTCACAGTGATCCTGGGGGGTCTGTATGGCACAGACCCCCTGCCTGGCCTGCACAGTGACCTTCTGGCTCCATAGAGCCCTACTGCATGCAAGGGAAGGCATGGGGACAGCTCTGTCCAGCTCCCCCTGGGACACGCATCAGGGACAGTCCCCTCTCTTTCCCTCTGCCATACCCAAGGTCTGCCCACCCCAGAGGGCTCAGGGATCCCCCAGGATCCTTTGTGGGGCTGCAGACGCCCTGATGTTGCTCACCTGGACATCAGCAGCTACAGGCACGCGTTTCTGGCGCAGAAGAAGTCTTATCTGCTCCTCGGTCAGAGGATCCTGGGGAGAAAGGGAGGGTTAGGGACATGCTTGGGTGCACTGGGGTGTACTGGGAGGCAGGGGAAAGCAATGGGATCCTTGGGGAAGGTGCCTCCGGGGAGAAATGGGGTACATGAGCTCAGATGATGGTGCACAGAAAGCAGTGGGGGTCCTGGGGAGGGCGCCCACCTGGGTGTGTGGCTGTGTACTGGGGTGTACTGGGTTGTAATGGGATGGATGGGATTGCAATGGGGGCCCTGGGGAAGGGGCCCTCCCTGGGAAAGCGCTGTGGTGCAGGGGTGTTCTCTGGGGTTGCAGTGGGGTGTACTGGGGCACACTGGGATGCCCCGGAGTGTCGTGGCCATAGAGGGAGAAGGTCTGGGGCCAGCAGAAGTCATTTAGTTCAGTTCAGTGAACCTTGTTCCTAAATCCGACTGACTCCTCTTGTAGAGGGAGCATGAAAGCTCACTGGGATGTCCCCGGTGCCAGCAAGGGATGGGAGCACCAAAGTGCCCTCCCGTTCCCCAGACTGGATGCCCTCCAAGTCCTCCCCACCACTTACCCTCAGGTTAACTTCTTCACTTCCTTCCGGGAGTGCCTAGGGAAGGAGAGCAAAGAGGCCAGCAGAAGTCATTTAGTTCAGTTCAGTGAACCTTGTTCCTAAATCCGACTGACTCCTCTTGTAGAGGGAGCATGAAAGCTCACTGGGATGTCCCCGGTGCCAGCAAGGGAAGGGAGCACCAAAGTGCCCTCCAGTTCCCCAGACTGGATGCCCTCCAAGTCCTCCCCACTACTTACCAGGCTAACATCTCCACATCCTTCCGGGAGTGCCTAGGGAAGGAGAGCAAAGGAGTGGTCTGGATTGGACCTTGATGGGGCTGTAGGTGGGGCACAAGCGTCCCCAGTCCCCCCAGGACCATGGCTTCCCCCTGGGCTGAGCGGGAAAATCCCTTCTGCTCCCCCCAGCCCCATTCCTCCAAGTTTCACCTGGGATACCTGTTCAGGCAGGGACCAGGGGTGGGGATGGAGACAAGGACAGTGTGGGGAATTCAGGGCCTCCAAAGAGGATGGGGGTGAGGGTGAGGGGGGGCCCCCAGACAGTGCACTGGGGTGAATTAGTGGACCCCAGGGGACTGGGCTGGGGGTGCTGAAGGGGCAGGCCTGCGTGGGATGCAAGTGAGGGGTAAAGGGATTCAAGCGGAGAGGATACAGGGACTTCAAGCAGGGTGGTTGGTGGGAGCAGAAGGAAGAGGGCTGCGGAGGACGGAAACGAGGGGATTGGAAGAGTGTTTGGCAGTGGGGGTTCAAGGAAGGGGACCTGGGGACGATACCGCAGCGGACAGGATGAAAGGCAAAGGACTGAGGGGAAAGACTGAAAGAAAGGCGTTGGGAACAATCAACGGGAGGGCGTTTGGGGACCCTAGATAGGACACAGAGGAGATCCCAGGGAGGAGATGTCTGAGGGCACCAAAAGGATGGGATGGGGAGGCCCAAAAGGGAGAGATGGGGGGGGGCAGCAAGTCAAGACACCGGTGGGGGTCCTCACAGGAGTTTGTGGTGAACCTTCCCAAGGAACTCGGGCTCTGGGCACAAGAAGATTAATTGCGGGGGAAGTGGAGGGAAGAGATGGAATTGTGGGAGGGAGAAAGCTGCATTGCCCAGGGCTGGAGGTGAGGGGAGCCTGGGGATGCTCCTTGCTTGGGAAAGGGAGAGGCCAAGTCAAGGGGTTTCGTGCTCACCACTACAATTTTGTTCTGCAGGAGAGCTGATGTCCTGCAGCCAAGACCCCTCCCCAGCCTTGAGCCTCTCCCCGTGGCATTGAGGACTCACCTGAGCATCTTCTGGCACGCACAGCAGGACGGTGAAGAGCAGGGCCAGGCTGAGCACCGCGACCTTCATCTTCCTCTGCGGTGTGGCGAGTCCTGGGTGAAGCTGCAGAAGGTGAGGGGGCAGATTTATCCCTCCCAGGACTCCTCCTTTCCCCCCTCCCCGAGAGCCCCCAGGGCAAAGCCAGGCTTGGCAGAGACACCAGCCCTGGCAAGGAGCCCACCCCGGCACAGAGTTGCCTCCGCCTCCGGCACGGATCCAGCCACCTTCTCTGACATCGGTCCAGCTTCCTGCATGGGGCAGCTGCACACGGAAGGGCCCTGACAGCCGGACACCCTACGGTGACAACCCACTGCTCCAGAACAAAACCATCCTCCCAACAGCCCCCCAAAGCCAGATCCCCCCATCTCCCAGTGCCCCTCACCTCCCAGCACTGCCATCTCCCAGTGCCGCCCCCCCTCCCAGGCCAGCCTTTCCCTCCGGGACTCCCCCAGACATGAGGTCAGCCTCAAACCCGGGGTCTCTAAGAGTCATCTCTGACCCCTCTCCAGCCCCTTGGGTAAACAGGGGGCTGGGACTGACCCCTCTTCTTGGGGCACCAGGGACCCCGGGGTTTGGGAACACCGGGAGGTGGGAGGACAACTGGGGGCATGGGCAATGGGGACAGCCAGATGGCTGGGATCTTCAGTCACTGGAGGCAATGGGGAGCACCGGTGAATGTTGGGCACTGGGAGAGGAGGGTAAGGCTTGGGGGAAGCGCTGGGGTGGTCGCAGTGCCCAGCTCCAGCCCACCCCATTTCCCTTGCACTACAGGCCCCAAACTGGTCCAGTCCCCAGCCACGGCCCCCCCAGAGCAGAGATCAGAGGGGACTAACCCCCGCCCTGGCCCTCACCCTGCCACTGCCTGGGGCTGCCGTGCCCACCCAGACAAACCTGGGTCCCACTTCTGCCGAGTTGCCCCCAGCCAGTGCGTCCCAGTAACCCTGTCCCCAGCAAGGCTCTGTTCCTGGCTGGCCCTTGGCCAAATGTCCCTTCAATGCCCTCATCCTCGGCCCAGGCCAGTGCTGTCCCTGAGCAGGACGCGGCTGTCCAGGGGGACACGATGAAGCGCACACTTGTCCGCAGGCAGCCACTCAGAGCTAATTGTGGGGACAGAGCTGCCCTGGCAAGAGGAGGGATGTTTGTCCCTGCAGCATCTCTGATAAGCCGTGTTTGCCCAGGGCCCCTGGCACCAGGAACCCGTTCTGCAAGCTTGGTCTTCACGAGAGCGCCCCGATCAGGGAGACTCTGGTGGGGGTTAAAGCAGCCTGGACGCCTGGGCTCCCCTCCAGCGCCAGCAGCTGGCAGAGGTGGGCAGTGCTGGGGGACCGGGCAGGAGCAAGTCCTGGGGCAACCCTGCGCACCTGGGCTCTCCCGCTGCCCTGGGGACAAGCTGGAGCCCCGAGGCAGGGGCATTCCGGGGAACAGCCTGACCACCGGGGTGTTGCTCTCCTTTGGGAAGCCTGGTGGCACAGGAGTCCTGCTGGAGTGGGGCTTAGAGCAGCCTGCGTGATGGAGCTGCCTCCGCAGGGGCGCTGCATCCCTTTCCCTCTGCCTGCCCTGCAGCTATCCCTGGCTTTCCAGGGTAGCTTCCTTCACAACACTCCTGTCCCAAACATCACCATCCTGGGGGCCCGGGGCAGCACCCTTTGGCCAGCGCGGGGTCGGGGCAGCGTGGGATTGTACGCAAGTGGTTCAGCTCTCCCCTCTGACTGGGGACAGCCACTGCGTGAAGCTGCTGGCCTGGCTCGCACAAGCCAAGCAAGACCTTTTCCAGCAATCCGGAATTGATGGACCTGTCCTTTCCGGTCGTGACACTCACGCGATCTGCCATCGCTGCACTCTTCAAGGACGCAAGTGCCCCAAACAGCAGAGGGAATAGCTGGTACCTCTGTTCGCAGGGACAAACTCTTAATGAAGATGGGCATATTTTGGCTCAACAGGCTCCGGCACCCCTGTTTTGTCGCCCTGTAGGTGCCCACAACTATCAGAAGTGACTGATAACAGGACAGGTATTTATTTATTTCTGCATAACGAGAAGACCAGCATTTTTACTGGTGGTGTGAGCAAGCACTTGGAAGAGATAGGGCCGGTAAGGTCTCAACCAGGTGACGCAGCACATATTTACTTGTCTCTTTAGGTAGCTGATAGTCAGAAGTAACCACATGTAATGACCAGCAAACCCACTAGCCACACTGAACAACGGCAGCATCGAATGCATTGGACTCATTGCCTGGCCTCAGTTGGTGGGACATCAACATTACGACAGCAGATCCATGAATACTTTGTAAGGCTGTCACGTTCCTGTGTAAACTCATCCTCTGTTTGTTATGTGCCGCAGTAATTCAAGCAACCACGCTGTGTTTCCCAATCGCCATTCACTTCCAAAACCATCCAGCAGCCCACGTCACATGCCTCAAAGTATAGTAGTGCTCTATTTTAGTCCTCTGTCTATGAAGGTGCAAGGAAAATCTGTTTCTATGAGACACAAGCTGGGAATCAAAGGCTGGTGGTAAAAATCTGGTTTAGGTTTTGAAGTCGGTGGGAGGTTTCACTGAGTTTCAGTGAAGCCAAGGTGCCACGGCCTTTGTTCCCATGATGATACAGACTCCTGCCACGGCTGCAAAGAAAGCCTGTCTGATCTTATCCACGTGAAAAGAGATAAATAAAGAAACACTGATACGTGGCGCATAAGAACTGTAAATGGCTCAGATCCTTCATTGACAATGTATGTCACTTTTTAAGGGTGATAGTTATATCTTTACGGGACACTAACTCTAAATAAGAGATGTGTTGTGGATCACTTGTGAAAAGAGTTAAGGCAACTGATTTGAATATTTGCTTTGGAAAGTGCCCAAAGAGCAGGCAGTCAGTCACCTGGAGGATTTTCATTTTGACTGCTTCTGCTTTCTGCGCTATTTATTAGATAGCTAAGTTACACAGTGTTGTGTTAGAGAGCATATTTAAATATGCTGTGACGTTATTTGTATTCTGCAGTTATTTTGAGAAGAATCGATGAATTGTACACACTGTCATAATTGAGGGATATTGACTTAGGAGAGGTCAAGGCTGCCTTTGAGCTAAATGCAAAGCAGGTGGATGGCATTTGATCACCACTTAACATGAAAGGTGCTATTCAGGAAGATCCCATCTGCTGGTTTAATGGTATCTAAAAAGACATGCACCCGTTTTTGTAACACAAACGTAATTAAAAAGTAAAATGTAGCGAGTTTGCCCGTTTGACAGAGAGATGGACAAGAGACTTTACAAGGTTGGTCTAAAGTGTAGCTACTCCTACTCGTGCTGTCTCCCTCCATCTTTTCTGAGCAGGGCTGAGAGCAATTCTGAATTTTCTCTTTCTTTCTTGCAGTCTCTTCTGTGAGGCAGTGGAATTTTTGCCACATTTATTTTCCCGATAAAGTTTTAGCATGGTTGTTCTCCTCCGGCTTTGAGCTGCAGTGAGGTATCCCGTTGTTGTACAGAGGGAAAGGGGACAAAAAGAAAAGGGCATGAACTACCTCTTCTTTGGTGGAAACGCTTGGTTTATCTGTTCATCTTGCATACGTAAATAGGGTTGAAGCCGAAGCATTCACCCCAGCTCTCCCCTCTACCATTTGCAGATGCATTTTCCCCAACGTCACTGTCGAAAACCCAGGGATGGAGAGAGAGACCTGATTTTTTTTTTCCCCAGTTCTCCCATTGGAGAATGGGAAAGAGAGGGGCTGAGCTCTCCCTATGGCACAGGGCTCCAGGTGTTCCGATGACTAACTCTGTGAGCTGCCCTGAACATAATGAGTTTGGCTGCCCTAAATTTGGGCATCAGCTGTCATTTCAGATGGCCAAAGGAAATTCCCAAGAGCCTCCAAGAGGATGCCTCCAGATGCTGCTGCCCTGTCTCGATGAACTGCTCCATCTGAGTTTGCAGGTACCTGCACAGACCTTTGACCACCTCTGACACCTCAAACGTAACCAGACATTTGCACCTCACTCCTAGCATCCCTCTCCATTGATGAGCAAGGGAGCTGAGATGAGGAGCTCACATGCAGGTGCCTATTTGGTGCATGCCTGAACTGAGGCAAGAGGAATCCCACCTCCTGCGGGTTTGTGGCAGGCATGGGAAGGAGCTGAGTCCCCTTCCAGCACCAGGACTACATACCCAGGATGAGATGCCTCCATTGACTCAGCTGAAACCCTCTGCTCAGAGGGGTAAAGGAGCTCCCTGCCTGTCACTGTCTGGGTGTAGCGATGGAACAAGGAAAGGTGATTCTCATGTCCAAATCTTTTCCTCATAGGAGAAATTACAGTGCTGGGAACAAGTGTGTCTCCCCAGCTGAGGGAGGGAACACCAGTGATTGCTTCAGCCTGGTTCCCAGCAGGTTCCCTGGAGCCCCAGGGACACCTGGAGGGAGCCCAGAGGGGGCAGAGAAAGTGCTGCCTTGGGCTGGTCCTCTGCTGCTGAGCTGGGCTGGGCTCCTGGCATGGAGGGAGCTCCTGGCAAGCGGGCAGCGCTGCAGAGAGACAGCTCTGCCCAGGAGCAGCTCCTCTGCAAAGTGCAGCAGGGCTGAGGGCACTGCCTGCAGGCACCGAGGGGAGAGGAGTGACAGAGAGTTCAAAGGCGGTCTGGGGTGGGAGGATGCAAAGAGCTGATTCAAAGAGAATTCTTCACAGCCCTCTGCAGGGTAAGTCTCTGGCTGCAGGGAAAAGCAGCTGTGGTTCCTGGAGGGATCTCCTAAGGGTGGCACATACCACAGCTTTTGGGATCTGCAAGTACAACTCTGGCAGTTCCTCTATTGTAGAGGAGCAGGATGTGCTGCAGAGCAGGGACATTCGGCTGCACCATCAGAGAGCGATAAAGAACATGCTGGCTGCCTTCTCCCAGGGATGGCTGCAGGGGTGTGAAGGTGGGTGTGCAGCCAGGGGTGCCCAGGGCTGTCCTTCAGAGCAGGGTCCCTGCACCCCGGGGGGCTGTGTGCTGGGGCAGGGACTCTGCCGCCTGCCAGGGTCAGCACTCAGCCTGCCCAGGGACTCCCCACAGCGCTGTGGGGAGAAGCTGTGGGTGGAAGGAGCAAATCTTGGTGGGGCAGGGCAGGGCAGGGTCCTGCTGTGGCCGAGAAGGTGCTGCATGGTTCAGGGATGCTCAGAGCTCCCAATCACCCCCAGAATATTCCAAACAGGTTAGTTCAAAGAGAAGAACAAGGCAGGGATTATTATAAAGATTACGAGCTTTCCTGAGTCTGTCTTCTCAGTTTCCAATTCCAGAGGGGAGAGAGAGGGAGGAGAGAAAAGGAGAAGTGGAAAAGGAGCACTCAAGTTTCAACAAGTCCCTGAGACTCCTGAACTGCAACTTTGAGTGATCAGTAGGTCTGCCAAGAGCTTCCTAAAATGCCTTCAGCCACTCCCCTGCCTATGGACAACACCAGAATCACCTCTGCTGGACCTCTCGGGGTTGTTCTGATCTGCCCTTTTCCAGCTGCAAAAAGGAGCATGCCTGGCCAGTGCCCTGCAAACAGGCAGGTTTCTGTAGAGCCAGGGGGAGCGCACAGAGATTGGGATGGGATCTGTGAGTGCTGACAGGGAAAAGAAATGGCACAGGGAAACACCTCCCAGGAGGAAAATCTCCAGCCAGCAAGAATATGGTCAGGGAATGAGAGGAAACAAAACGCAAAAATGTTGTGGGAGGGAGAATTCGGAAAACTCTGTATGATCCCCTCCGGTGCAGACCCCTTCCTCTGAGCAAGCCCCCTTGGCTCCTCTCCCTCCCAGCAAAGCCTCTGCCCTCAGAGCTGGGGGGCCCAAGGCATGAACCATCTCCTCAGCAGCCAGAGCTCCAGCAGAGCCGTGGGTGCAGCTCTCCAGCCGCGTGCCCATTTCCCTCTGCAGAGCTCAGGGCTGAGAGCATCTGCCTGGCAATGTTGGTGTCTGGGAGGAGGTCTGAACACCTGAGTAAGCAGAACTTTCCTGAGTGCCCAGCTGCCTCCCTGCTTGCCTCGCTCAGCCAGACCCTCACTCTATTTTCCCATGTTTCTCCAGTTGTCTGTGTTGTTTTTATTGTTATTTCATCCTTGCTGTCAGGCTCTCTGGGAATGGGAGTTTCAGCTGCAGAGGCACACACTGACCTTGTGGGTCCTCCTCTGCAGGTGTGTCCATGGAAAGGAGGTGTCCCAGCTTTCAGCTGTGGGGCTGTGGGCGATGCAGTCTGTGGGGCTGGGGAACGAGCTGGTTTTCCCTGGATTAGGTGTAATCATCAGGACATTGGCTACCTCTTTGGGGTGGCTTCCCAAGCTGCGAGCTGTTCTTAAGCATGAAAATCCTTCACATAGCATCTTTCTGTTATCTGAAAGCCGACAGAGAGAGGGGCAGAGATGTTTATTATTGACTGAGGAAATGCTGTTGGGTTGATGAAAATGAGCCCGTGTGTGTCCTTGGCTAGAAACAGGGTGCTGAGACCTTGAGAAAGGGTGAGGCATTTAGTGGTCTGCAGTGGGTCCCTCTCCTTTCAGTAGTGTCTGGTGGCTTTTACTGGTACCATGGGAGTGTGATCACCCTCCATCTGAGAAAATTGTAAGCATGGGGCAGCTGGGAACAAGCCCAACCAGTTCCATTCACTCCTCACAAAGCCACAGGGAAACCCTTTGCCTCTCATGTCTCAGCTCATGATTTCTGATTTCAGAGAACACTCACAGGGCAGGATGGGGGAAGTAGGTAAAAAAACCCAAAGCCCCTGAAACTTCTTTCTGCCACCCACATTCTTTAACACTGGGAGTGCAGATGCTGACAAGCCCTCCTGTGTTAGGAGTGATTTTATCTGACATATTCTGAATATCAAACCACGCCCCCTGCCACATTCCCATATACCCACTGCAGGGGGGCTGGGTCGACTCCTCAAGAGACAATGGGCAGAGGCCCTGCTCCAGCACACAGAGCCACAGAAAATGAAGCTGCAGACCAGAGGCAGAATGAAAGTTCCTCCTGAGGAAGGAAAAAGGGTGCGTGTGTGAGAGGGGGAGGGTCTGTGAGACATATCTTTGGTTTTATTCAGAGATGTTTCTGGTAATTTGTCACTGCTTCTTCTTCCTTGCACAGTCCCCTGTGTCCAGAGGAAGCATATGCCCAACAGCAGCTCCATCACTGAGTTCCTCCTCCTGGAATCTGCAGACAGGCGGGAGCTGCAGCTCTTGCACTTCTGGCTCTTCCTGGGCATCTACCTGGCTGCCCTCCTGGGCAATGGCCTCATCATCAGCACCGTAGCCTGCGACCATCACCTGCACACACCCCCATGTACTTCTTCCTCCTCAACTTATCCCTTCTTGACCTGGGCACCATCTCCACCACTGTCCCCAAATCCGTGGCCAATTCCCTGTGGAACACCAGGGCCATTTCCCACCCAGGATGTGCTGCTCAGGTCTTTCTCTTTACCTTTTTGATCTCAGCAGAGTTTTATCTCCTCACTGTCATGGCCTATGACCGCTACGTTGCCATCTGCAAACCCCTGCACTACGGGACCCTCCTGGGCAGCAGAGCTTGTGTCCACATGGCAGCAGCTGCCTGGGGCAGTGGGTTTCTCCATGCTGTGCTGCACACGGCCAGTACATTTTCACTACCCCTCTGCCAAGGCAATGCTGTGGACCAGTTCTTCTGTGAAATCCCCCACATCCTCAAGCTCTCCTGCTCACGCTCCTACCTCAGGGAAGTTGGGCTTCTTGTGCTAAGTGTCTGTTTAGCATTTGGTTGTTTTGTTTTCATTCTTTTCTCCTATGGGCAGATCTTCAGGGCTGTGCTGAGGGTCCCCTCTGAGCAGGGACGGCACAAAGCCTTTTCCATGTGCCTCCCTCACCTGGCTGTGGTCTCCATGTATGTCAGCACTGGCATGATTGCACACTTGAAGCCCCACTCCATCTCCTCCCCATCCCTGGACCTGGTGGTGGCAGTTCTGTACTCAGTGGTGCCTCCAGCAGTGAAGCCCTTCATCTACAGCATGAGAAACAAAGAGCTCAAAGATGTTCTGAGGAAAGTGATTTCATGGACATTTTTCAATACCAGTAAACTTCCAGTCTTTTTCCACAAGTGATTCCCATACTAGGCCCATGCTTTGATTTATTATCATTGTTGTTATTGCTATTTGGCGTTTCATGTTCGTAGACCAATACTTGGACTTCCCATACTTCATATGAAGCAGGAACCTCCTCTCTCTCACCTGGAGGACCATATAGAAATGTGTCTTTGTAGCACTGGGTCCAAGCTGACTCCCTCATAGCATCTCTGTAATAAAAAGGGATCTTCCCCTGGGCACTGCCTGATGGTGGGGCTGTTTTTCCAAACCTCGTGTCAGGAACAGGCCCGAGGTACTGCACCTCCAGCAGGCCTATTGATGCGTGGTTTCAAGGGCAAAAAGCTCATTGTCACCTTGTGACCTGCTAGAGGGGTGGATTTAGGACTCACCTGTTGGTGCCTGGTGACAGTGGAGATGATGAATGGTCACTGAGGTAGAAACCCAGTCCTTTCCCACATGTGACAGGGCAGAAGACGTCTTCCAGGAGGGGAATCTGTAGCTGCCTGGACATCCCAGGGGATCTCCATGGGCAGCGTGTGCCTGGGGTGTGACCAGAGATCCACAAAGTGAGAGATTGCCCAGATGGAATCACGCAAAAGTGTTAATTCCAGGTATTCACAGGGAAAGGAGGACTCTGCAATCAAAGGGCAGGCAGCAGGAACCCAGCTGGCACAGGGGAAGGGGGCTGGAGAGATGCAAGAGCTGGCTGAGGGGAGCTCCAGGGCCAGGACTGTCATGCTGCCCTGGGGCGTGGGGCTGGTGGGGGCAGAGAAGGGGCAAACGCAAGGTCAGTGTAGGGGATCGCCTATAATATGAACAGAGAAGAGCCAGAGAGTGAGTGGCCATACAGCCCAACCCTGAGGAAGGACCTTTGCTGCATGGTCACCCCTGTCTTCCTCCAGGTCTCTAGGATACCCAGCTCTACTGCCATTACTAATACAAAGGGAACCAGTTTCCTACCAACACTCATTACACATCAAGTCCCATAGCTCTTGCCACAGCCAGACTCTCAGCCAAGCCCATTCTCAGACACCTCCGGCTAGATCAGGCGCTTGTCTCGACAGATGTTGAAAATCTCCACTGGTAGAGATCTCACCAACCGGTCTGGGTCCTTGCTCCAGTGTTTGGCTCTGAGGGATTTTTTTCCTAACCCCGGCTTTCTCAGCCTCTCCTTGTACACAATGTGCTCCAGGCCCCAGCCATCCTTCTGGCCTCTGCAACTCTCTCTCCAGTCTGTCAGGGTCTTCCTTGTGCTGGTGAGCCCCACACTGGACACAGCAGTCCTGAGGTGGCTGTCCTGTAGTGGGTAGCTCTTGCCCACAGCCAGACACCCCCCAGCTGCCCAGTCACCACCTCCAGCTCAAAGGACAAAGGGAGAAAATAAGATGGAAGAGCTCCTGGGTCACGATGAAGACAGGGAGATCACTTACTAATTACTGTCACAGCAAAGAAGGGGTTGACTTGGGGAAGACCAATTTAATTTATGCCAAGTAAAAAAGGTTTGGATTGTGAGAAAGAATGATAAAATTATTCAAGTCCATTGCCCTCACACTTTCCCCAGGGCTCAAATTACTCCCTTGCTCCAAGTTCTTCTACTTGGGAGATCCCAAGGTCAGGGTGAGGTGGGGAAACAGGGGGAGGGCAGCTGAAGTCTGCAGGGAAACTGGCACAGGCATAGGGCAGTGTAGGACTGTCTGTGGTGCAAACAGGGCCTTTGTGCGGCTGCCTCCCTCCTCCCCACCAACAGATCTGAAGTCCTTGTCATCTCCATGGTGGCTGCTGTCTCTTCCACTGAAGCCCATGTGAGGATACTGGTTTCTTACAGCCCCAGGCCCTTGTTCCCTCCTCACTGACCCCCCAAAGAGCCTGGGAGGTGTCCTACCGCTGTCCTTCACTCGGTGTCACACCCCCCACATGAAACCGCTCCCAGGAAGAGCTGTAAGTGTCCCGTGTAGGAAAGGATCCCCCTTCCCAGGGGGATGGGGTTCAGGCCTTGGCCATCCTGCTTGGTGAAACACATTTAGGGGCTTTCACAGCCACCTCCACAATTGATCTTCCACCTGTAACCAGTGCCTCTGACTTCCCGTTTCACCAGCCCCCAGGGACGGTCTCCTTGTCTGGTCATTCCCTCCAACAACCTCCAACTGCTGGAAACAGGGAGTCTGCTGAAGACCCGGTCGATATCATTGGGCCAAAGAGAAGGATGTCAGAAAATCAAGGCTGGCCTAGGGGAGATACTGTCATTGTCTACAGCTAGCTTATGGATGGTGCAGAGGAGGATGAGTCAGACTCTTCCCAGGTGGGCACAGTGGAAGGATGAGACGCCATGGGAAAATTTGGGCCATGGGAAATTCTGACTAGGCTTAAGAGAAAAGAACCTGCACTATAAGGTCTGTCAGGCACTGGGAACATGCACCCAGAAAGGCTGTGGGATCTCCACAGTGGAGACAGTCAAGCCCTCAACTAGACGTAGTGCCGTGGGGGTTTTTGGATCGTAATGGATGACTACCTAATACGGGGAAGAGAGGCACCCATCTGTCATCCCAACCAACCATCTAGAGAGGTTTGCTGCTTGCTGGGGACCAGGATCCAGGATGTTGTGGTGGGACATCCAAAGCTCATCCGGCCCTCTGACTACTACCCCCTGCTCTTATTGCAAGTGGGCACGAATCACACTGCCAGGGGAAAGAAGTGACGGTATCAGATATGACTACAGGGCTCTGGGGGTGGGATAGTGAAGGGCGTGGGGGCCCCAGATGGTTTTCTCCTCAACCTTGTTGGTGAGGGGAAAGGGTGTGAGGAGAAAGGCACTAACAGGACAAGTTAATACTTAACTGCAGAACAGGTGTAGGGGACACGGTTGGGTTCTGTGCCCGTGGCACCCTGACTGCAGAGCAGCATCTGCTTGGGAGAGGTGGGATCCACCTCTCTAGCAGGGCAAAGCTGTTTTTGCCAACAGGCTGGCTGCCCTCTCTCCATGCTATTGGCTCTACTTGGCAAGCTTAGTTATGAACTTGATAAGAAAACTAGGAAAAAAAGAAAATACAACCAAAAAAAGCCCTCAAAGAAAGAGGAAAATAACACCCAAGAAAAAAAAATGATGCAAAAGAAGACAATTGCTCACCACCGACTAATCAATGTCCAGCCAATCCCCAAGAAACGGCAGCTGCTTCCGACCTCTACGTCCCCAGTTTTATTTCTGAGCATGACATTATATGGTGCAGAATATCCCTTTGGTCAGTTGGGGTCAGCTCTCCCGGCTGTGTCCCCTCCCAACTTCTTCTGCACCCGCAGCCTACTCGCTGGCAGGGCAGTGTGAGGAGCAGAAAAAGCCTTCATGCTGCGCAAGCGCTGCGCAGCAATTTCTACATCATCAGTGTGTTATCAACCCAGTTTTAAGCACAAATCCAAAACACAGCCCCGTACAAGCTACTGTGAAGAAATTTAACTCTGTCCCAGTCAAAACCAGTACACTCAGGAGGGTCTCCAGCTCAGCATGGTCAACTCTGGGGTGAGAGCTGGTTCCTCAGCACTTGATCCAAGTTACGACTTGAAAACCTCCAGGAATGGAAACGGATTATTCCTCTGGGCAGCCACTTCCTGTGCTTGGCTGTCCTCAGGAGGAAAAAACTTTCACTTGTCTCTAGTGTGAAATTTTCTTGAGTAAAATCTCTTGTCCTCCCTCCATGAACCACAGTGAACTGACTGGAGGAGATGGGAAAAGGAAAAAATCCTTGCCTCCAGCCCGCTACGCCTGAAAGGAGCTCCAGCAAAGCACAGTCAGTACAGCAGACAGTAACTGTCCCTCATGACTTAGCAGGTGGCCCTTCCTAAGAAATTTCCTTAAAACTGTAAGCTTCCTGGAAGCGCCAGCTTTTTGGACAAGGTGGTTTTCTTCTCAGTTTCATGTCTAAAAAACTTTCGAAAAGGCAAACGTCCGGCTCCTTCTCCCACAAGGAAGGGCCCAGCCCTGAAAAGCTGTTGCTGCTCTTCACCTTCCCTTGGCCCCCTATCTACAGGCACAACAGCAGTGCGGATCTGTGCTTTCCCAGAGACACAACATCTCATGGTACTCGGAGTCGGCACAGACTCTTTCCGAAAAGGCAAACGTCCGACTCCTGCTGCCACAAGGAAGGGCCCAGCCCTGAAAGCTGTTGCTTGCTCTTCACCTTCCCTTGGCACCCTTGTAAGAGACTGAATTGTTATCTTGAACCGTTTGCGTCAAAGATTGTTAGGTGTGAGGGACTGGGCTGTCATCAAGGAACTGTGAACTGCTCATCTTGAGCCCTTCGTCTCCAAGATGGCCGGTTTAAGCAGGACACTCCTCTGTCCATAAGGACAATTACCAGGCCATTGAGGCGTCCAGGGGAAGAAACTGGGCTGGAGCTGATAATATACTGGTTTCTGGTGTCGATCACGCGAAGGTCGTGTGGTAAATGAAACCTGCAGCGCATGACATCATGGAAATATGCCCTATAAAAACCCCTAGAGACAAGTTGTGAGGGCCTTTTCTTCCTCACCAAAGAATTGAAGATTAAGGACCGACGGGACGCCGCTGGATCCATGGTGCTGACTATCCTTGCAACTCTATCCCGACTGCTTGCTTAATTTCTACCTTTTCTTCCATTCTATCCTATCGCCACCCTTTTCCACTTTTGATACTTTTGATAATAAAAACTCTTTTGACTATACGGCATTTGACCTCGTTTGTGTCTTAATCTCGCTCTTGGGATCATATCGAAACCTTCCCCGACGTTGGATTGGGACACGTGCATGTAGGGAGGCCACGTCTACCCACCCTTGCCGGTAGGGAGGCCAGGTCTACCATGCCCGTGGGGGTAGGGAGCCCAAGTCTGCCCCGCCCAAGCGGATAATCAGGCCAGGTATACCCCACCCACGCGGGAAGGCTGGCCAGGTCTACACTGCTTGCGCAGGTAAGGAGGCCAGGTCTAAGCCACCCTTGCTGGTAGGAGCCCAGGTCTACCCCTCCTGCGCATGTAGGGAGGCCAGGTCTACCCCACACTTGCCTCTAGGGAGTCCAGGTCTAGCCCGGAGCGCCAGTAGGGACAGTAGGTGTACCCCGGGTTACCAATAGGGGTACTGGTACTACCCTGGAGTACCAGTAGCGGTAACGGTGCTACCCGGGAGGATGAGGTCGCGACACCAGGTTTACCCCACCCTCATAGTTAGGGAAGACAGACTACCCCGCGCTTGCTGGTAGGGAGGCCAGCTCTACCCCGCAAGCACTAGTAGGGAGGCCAGGTCTACCCCGATCTTGCCGGTAGAGAAGCCAGGTCTTTCGCACCGGCGCCAGCAGGGAGGCCAGCTCTACCACGCCCGCGCCGGCAGGGAGGCTAGGCCTACCTCGCTAGCACCGGTAGGGTGGCCAGGTCTACCCCGGAGCATCAGGTAGGGATACGAGGCCTACCCCAGAGGTTCAGGTAGGGAGGGCAGGTCTACCGCCGGGCGCCAGCAAGGACAGCAGTGGTACCCCGGATTACCAAGAGGGGTATCGCTAATACCCCCAATTACCCGGGAGTGGGTGTTACCGGTGCTAGCCCAGAGTACTAGTGGGGGTATCGGTACTACCCTGGAGTACCAGTAAGGGTACCGGTAGTATGCCGGAGGATCAGGTAGGGGACACCAGGTCAACCCCACCTGCATGGGTAGGAAGGCCACATCAACAACTTGCTTTCCGGTAGGGAGGCCAGGTCTAGCCCGGAGCACCAGTAGGGACAGTAGGAGTACCCTGGGGTAGCAGCAGGGGTACCGCTACTACCCTGGAGTACCAGTAGGGTTAATGGTACTACCCTGGAGGATCAGGGAGGGGACGCCAGGTCTACCCCACCTGCATGGGTAGGGAGTCCAGGTCTAGCCCGGAGCACAAGTAGGGACAGCAGGTGTACCCCGGGGTACCAGTAGGGGTATCAGTACTACCCCCAAGTACCCGGGTGGTGTTACCGGTGCTACCCCAGAGTACTAGTGGGGGTATCTCTACTACCGTGGAGTACCAGTAAGGGTACCGGTATTTCCCCGGAAGATCAGGTAGGGGACGCCAGGTCTACCCCACCCCCATGGTTAGGGAGGTCAGGTCAACAACACGCTTGCTGGTAGGGAGGCCAGGTCTAACCCAGTGTGCCACTAGGGACAGCAGGTGTACCGCGGGGTACCAGCAGGGTACTAGGGCTACCCTGGAGTACCAGTAGGGGTAACGGTGCTACCCGGGAGGATGAGGTCAGGACGCCAGGTCTACCCCGTCCCCATGGTTAGAGAGGCCAGTTATACCACGTCCTTGCTGGTAAGGAGGCCAGCTCTACCTTGCTGCTGCCAGTAGGGAGGCCAGGTCTACCCTGCCAGCGGATAGAGAGGCCAGGTATACCCTGCCTGCACCGGTAGGGAGGTCAGGTCTACCTCGCCCGCGTGGGTATGCAGGCCACTTTTACCTAGCCTTCGCGGGCAGGGAGGCTTGGTCTTCCCCAGCTGCGCTGGTAGGGAGGCCTGGTCTACCCCGCCCTTGTCAGTAGGGAGGCCAGGTCTACCGCAGCTCTGCTAGTAGGGAGGCCAGCTCTACCACGCCCGCGCCGGTAGAGTGGCCAGGTCTACCCCGGAGCATCAGGGAGGGATACGAGGCCTACGCCAGAGGGTCAGGTAGGGAGGGCGGGTCTACTGCCAGGCGCCAGCAGGGACAGCAGTTGTACGCAGGACTACCAGTGGGGGTATCAGTACTACGCCCAAGTACCCGGGGGGTTGTTACCGGTGCTAGCCTGGAGTACGAGTGAGGGTATCAATACTACCCTGGAGTACCAGGAAGTGTACCGGTACTACGCAGGAGAATCTGGTAGGGGACACCAGGTCTACCCCACCCCCATGGTTAGGGAGGCCAGGTCTACCCCACCTGCGCCAGCAGGCTGGCCAGGTCTACCACACCCGAGCCGGTAGAAAGGCCAGGTCTACCTCGCCAGCGCCAGTAGGGTGGCCAGGTCTACCCCGGCACATCAGGTAGGGATACGAGGCCTACACCAGAGGGTCAGGTAGCGAGGGCGGGTCTACTGCCGGGCGCCAGCAGGGACAGAAGTTGTACTCTGGAGTACCGGCAGGGGTATCGGTACTACCTCCAAGTACCGGGGGGGGGGGGGGGGGGGGGTGTTACCGGTACTACCCCGGAGCACTAGTGGGGGTATCATTAACACCCTTGAGTACCAGTAACAGTACAGGATCCCGTAGGGGACACCAAGTCTACCCCACCCGCGTGGGTAGAGAGGCTAGGTTTAGCCCGGAGCACCAGTAGGGACAGCAGGTGTACCCCGGGGTACCAGCAGGGGTACCGCTACTACCCTGGAGTACCAGTAAGGGTACCGGTGACGTGCGGAAACGGACTGCACAATCAGTGCGATTGTAAAGTAGGTATGTTTATTCAGCACTGGGCAGCACGGGGAGTAGTCCCGCCAAAGTCGTGCGCGCCCGACTCAGCAGTTCATTTCAAGTTTATACAGTCAAGTGTTACATATTCACAATACGCCTATACATATGGATGACCTGTCCCCGCTTCATATTAAAATTAGCTCCGAGAGGTCATTTCCATAGTCTCCTCTCAATTGCGCTTGCGCAGTGCCTCTTTATGGTGGTCGTCTGGTGGTCGCAGAGATGAAGATAGATGACTCCTCTTCGTCACCGCTAGTGACCTTTCTTATTGCGCAGGCTCAGTGATTTCTTGGTATTCACCCAAGCCGCCAGACCAGTCTTAGCTGGCTCTTGGGGCCTGCTCCTGCTTCTTATCAGGAACTGTCTCTACCTTATTGGCTGGTTCTTAGGACCAGCTCTTCTTATCAAGGACTGTCTCTATGTCAGCTAATTTCAACAATGTAAGCGCTAAACATCATCTTTCATCCCCCTTTATTATGTCTACTGAGATTCTTTTGACTCCCCTTGTTCCACTGGTACTACCGCGGAGCGTCTGGAAGGGACACCAGGCCTACCCCCGATGGTCAGGTAGGGAGGCCTGGTCTACCCTGTCCGTGCAGGTAGGGACGACAGGCCTACCTGGAGCATCATGTACGGGTACCAGGCTGATGCCACAGGGTCAGGTAGGGAGGGCGGGTCTACCCCCGATCGCCCATTGTGACGCCAGGTGTACACCGAAATACCAGTGAGGGTCCCGGTACTACCCCGGAGCGTCATGTAGGGACGCCAGGCCGAGCCCGGAGCTTCAGGTAGGGAGGCCAGGTCTAGGCCAGAGCACCAGTAGGGAGGGCAGGTGTACCCCGGGGTAACAGTAGGGGTACTGCTACTAGCCTGGAGTACCAGTAGGGGTAACGGTACTACCGGGGAGGATGAGGACCACTTCTACCCCACCCCCATGGTTAGGGAGGCCAGGTCTACCCCACCCTCGCCGGCAGGGAGGACAGGTCTACCCCGCCCTTGGGGGTAGGGCGGCCAGGTCTACCCCGCTCGCGCCGGCAGGGAGGCCAGGTCTACATTGCCCACATGGGTATGGAGGCCACGTCTACCCAGCCTTCGCAGGCAGGGAGGCCGGGTCTACCCTGCCCGCACGGGTATGGAGGCCAGTTCTACCCTGCCGTTGCCGGTAGCGAACTAAAGTCTACCCTCCCTGTGCTGATAGGGTGGCCAGGTCTACCCGCCCTTGCCGGTATGGAGGCCGGGTCTAACCCGCCCGCAAGGGTAGGAAGTCAAGCTCTACCCCACCCGCGCGGGTAGGGAGGCCAGGTCTACCCCAGCTGTGCTAGTAGGGCAGCCAGGTCTATCCCGACCACGCCGATAGGGAGGTCAGGTCTACCCCCGCGCGTGGGTGTGGAGGCCAGGTCTACCCAAACCGCGTGGGTCTGGAGGCCAGGCCTACCCAGCGCACGCCAGTAGGGAGGCCAGGTCTACCCTGCCTTTGCCGGTACGGAGGGCAGGTCTACCCCGCCATTGCCAGTAGGGAGGCCAGGTTTAACATTCCCGCACGGGTTGGGAGGCCCGGTCTACCCCGCCTGCACGGATATGGAGGTGACTTCTACCCTGCCGTTGCTGGTAGCGAACCAAGTCGACCCTGCCTGTGCTGATAGGGTGGCCAGGTCTACCCTGCACTTGCTGGTAGGGAGGCCAGGTCTACCCCTCCCACGTGGGTGCGGAGGCCAGATCTACCCCACTCTTGCCGGTAGGGAGGCCAGGTCTACCCCGCCATTGCCTGTATCGAACCAAGTCGACCCTGCCTGTGCTGATAGGGTGGCGAACCCTACCCTGCTCTTGCCGGTAGGGAGGCCAGGTTTAACATTCCTTCAAAGGTTGGGAGGCCAGGTCTACCCCAGTTGTGCTAGTAGGGAGGCCACGTCTGCCCTGCCCACACCGGTAGGGAGGCCAGGTCTACCCAACCCGCGCGGGTAGGGAGGCCAGGTCTACCACACCTGCGCCAGTAGGGAGGCCAGGTCTGCGCTGGAGCATCAGGTAGGTATATGAGGCCTACCCCTGAGGGTCAGGTAGGGAGGGCGGGTCTACCGCCAGGCGCCAGCAGGGACAGCAGTTGTACCCCGAAGTACTAGTAGGTGTATCGGTACTACCCTGGAGTACGAGAAAGGGTACCGGTAGTACCCTGGAGGATCAGGTAGGGGACGCCAGGTCTACCCCACCCGCATGGGTAGGGAGGTCAGGTCAACAACACGCTTGCTGGTAGGTAGGCCAGGTCTAGCCCGGAGCACCAGTAGGGACAGCAGGTGTACCCTGGGGTACCTGCAGGGGTACCGCTAGTACCCTGGAGTACCAGTAGGGGTAACGGTTCTACCTGGGAGTATGAAGTCGGGAGGCCAGGTCTACCCCACCCCCATGTTTAGGGAAGCCAGGTCAACCCCGCGCTTGCTGGTAGGGAGGCCAGGTCTACCCTGTCCGTGCGGGCAGGGAGGCCAGTTCTACCCCACCGGCACCAGCAGGGAGGCCAGATCTACCTCGCCAGCGCCGGTAGGGTGTCCAGGTCTACGCTGGAGCATCAGGTAGGTATACAAGGCCTACCCCAGAGGGTCAGGTAGGGAGGGCGGGTCTACCACCAGGCGCCAGCAGGGACAGCAGTTGTACCCCGAAGTACTAGTAGGGGTATCGGTACTACCCTGGAGTACTAGTAGGGGTAATGGTTCTACCTGGGAGGATGACGTCGGGACGCCAGGTCTACCCCAGCGCCATGGTTAAGGAGGCCAGGTCAACCCCGCGCTTGCCGGTAGGGGGGCCAGGTCTAACCCAGTGGGCCAGTAGGGAGAGCAGGTGTACACCGGGGTACCAGCAGGGGTACACCGGGTTACGAGCAGGGGTACCGCTAGTACCCTGGAGTACCAGTAGGGGTAACAGTACTACCTGGGAGGATGAGGTCGGGACGCCAGGTCTACCCCACCCCCATGGTTAGGGAGGCCTGGTCAACCCCGCGCTTGCTGGTAGGGAGGTGTAAGAGTCGGTCAGAAAATCAGCATTGTCTCAACATTGTCATCAGGAACATGTACAGTACGTTACCTGACAACGGCCTGTTTGGAGCGCAGCGGCCAATCCCAAGGACAGAATGTGCGGTACAAGGCTCCTGGAAGGTACCTGGCTAGAGCCGTTAGAGGTAACCGCATAGCTACTGTCAAAAAGGATGGATTGCAACCATTGCCATAACATCGATGAAGAAATCATGAACACTAGATGAACTTTGCTTCATTATAATACCAAAACACACCTCCTGGTCGAAGGCTACCCGCCTCCAAGACTTACCACGCCTCAGACACTGACCCTGCGCCTGCGTGATAGCCTCGCTCGAGAAGGGCGGAGATATGATAATTGTATTCTGAGAAGGGCGGAGACTCCTGAGGCAGAGGTGGAGCAAGGTGTGTTACTAAGCATAAAAGATGACTTCTAAACAACGGGAATTTGAAGCTTCCCCACCAAGGACCACAATGATCGATGACGCAGCATTAGCTGGACCCGGGACTGTTAGGACATCTTGAGATCAGTGGTGGTAACTATAACCTCTCTTTCTCTTCTCTAAACTTAACTTTACTTTTCTCCTTTCTTTCACCCATCTCTAACTATCGCGTGCCTCTTCACAGGCAATACAATAAAGTTATACTGTGTGATTACTGCTCTCCCCTTTGGTGTTGGTCACCTTAATTTTGCACTTTCGAGATCGTAGCAAACGAACCATCATGAGTCCACTGAGTGGACCGTGACATTAAACTGGCGTCACGGACAGGATCCTGAGAGACAGAGGGGTGCAGGTTTTGTGTGGTTTGTAACAGGGGAAGAACGTTTCGTTCCAGCCGCACCTGGCCCTACACCTGAAAGGGTGAGAGGTGTCCAGAAAGCAAGGGGGGCGAGTCGAGATTCCCGCACACCACACACACCTCAGTGTATATCACCCCAAACTCGAATTGAGGGCTCTGTCTATCAGGATCAAGTGAAGGATCTCTTAGTGCAAAAAGGGGAACTGTCCTCATTAGATGAGGTTGACTACTCGGGGAAGTTGAAGGGACAAGCAGAGACAGTCTGCACTTGTGAGCAACTAAGTTTTGACTCCCCAAAGTGAGATTTTGGTCCCTTCAGCCACTCGGGGAAGAGGAGGGCGACGCAGCAGTTTTTGCGTGTGTGGTGTAACTAAGTTTGACCTCCCCAAAGTGAGTTTGGCCCTTTGCAACAAAAATGACTGAAAAGAATGGTTATCAAAACTCTCCATCAGTAAAAAATCTTGACTCGTTTTATGCACTCTTGGCAAGGTATGGAGCTCGACCCTCCCCGCCTGGGGAAGAGTGGGCTCGAGACAATCGGGCAAATTTACAGAGTGTAACAGACCGAGTGATTTCTATACAGAATGGGGCTAGATCACGGTCAGGCAAAGGCAAAGCGATAATCTGTGCAGTTCTTGGAGCCAGCCTGGTCGCAGCAATTGAAGACCGCTATAAGCGGCGTAGCCAGGAAAAACAAATCATAGAATCCCTTGAAAATTTGGTACAACTTTTGCAGAAAACAACCTCCAACCTGGAAGAGCAGTTAGCAGAGAAAGAAAGAGCAATTTGCGTGTACAAACAGCAAGCAGAGGAAAAGGAGGAAGAAAATCGCTGTCTAAAAGATGCCTTGAAAGAAGAACTTTCAAAGTCTGCTGAATCATTGAATGAGATAGAAATGAAGATGGAAAAGATAGGTATTTGGCAAATAAGTCAGGTATACCCCCAAAAGGAGCTAGAGGAAGCAAGGAAAGGCTTCAGGGAAAACCCCCAAGTGAGGCCTTTGATGAAAGCAGAACATGCTTATATAAATGATGAGGATAATGACCCACATATTACAACTAAAGAGATACCATACGCTCCCACTGAATTGGCCAAAATGAAAAGAGAATATGGGCGCCTTCCCAAAGAATCCGAAACAGAGTATGTGTGGCGTGTATCTTTAACTGGAGGGGACCAAATCCAGTTAAATGAAAAGGAAGCTAGTGGTTACTGGGGCCACGGTGTCTTTTTAACAACAGGGGATAGACGTGCCCCGTGGTCCCTAACCCAGCAGGCTGCCTATTGGGCCGGAGGGCTGAACCCCTTAGACAGGGGGGATCCCCTAGCAATCACAGGCACAGTTGATCAATTGCTAGAAAGTGTGCACAAAGCAGCCTGCCTGCAAATGATACATGAAAGGAAGTTAGTTCCCGGATGTGAATCCCCAATGATGTTGCCGGTGAATCCTGAAATCATGACTCCTTTGATAAGGGGACTCCCAGAATCACTCAAATCTACCGGGATTGTTCTCCAAAGGACCATAGCGTCTTTAGACCCTGTAGAAAAGTTGGAGAGCTTTATTAAAGGCAAAAGAGATGAAACTAATGTTGGCACCGATACACCTTTTAATCATAGCTCGACTTCTTCCCACTCAAAACATAAAAGGATGAGGACATGGGGAGATGTAGCACAGCAATTGATAGATTATAGCAGAAAATACGGTCCTGTGAGAACTTTGGAGGAGAAACCTAAAGGAATCCGTCAAGTAGGAGCTAAAGATCTACCCCTATCTGTTAGTAAAACTGTAACCGCTCCCACTGACCCCGCCATTGTTGTTGACTACTCCTACTCTAAAACTGGAGGAGGAGGAAGACAGCCCCTGACTCGACAGCAATGGTGGGCTTTGGGAATTAAAAAGGGAGTTCCCAGAGATGTGGTGGATGGTTTACCCCTTAATAAACTGAGTAAACTGATATCAAAGTGGTATGGTCCGAAACAACAGCCACAGCACTTAAGGTCAAATAGAGAAATCTCTCCTGTCATGCCCACAGCCCCCCCTGTGGAGAGCACAGGCAACGGGGAAAGTCAGCAGGGAAGCTAGAACCTCCGTTCCTTGGCAGTGGGCGGGGGAACGGAGGATGGATTTATATCCGACAGGTCACTAAAACTAACAGAGGAGAATTATTGATTACAGCCATTGTAGGTCCTAAGCGTGCACCCGTAAACTTTTTAATTGACACCGGTGCACAGATCTCTGCCCTGACTGAGGAAGATGCACAGAGGTGTGGGGTGATTCCCTCTAAGCAAAAGGTTTGTGTCTTGAATGCTTTAGGGTCAACAGAAGTTATGAACGTTGTTCCGGTAAAGCTGATGCTGCCGGGAGAGGAAGGCACGGTCACTATTAACATGGTGGTTGGGAACATTCCGACTAACCTGTTAGGAATAGATGCCCTTAAAGGAAGGGGGTGGGAGGATTCGGAAGGATTGCTGTGGACTTTCGGGACACCGCAGCTGAACATCAGGCTACTTCAAACTGCACCCCCTCTGCCATTTAGCAAAGTAACTAGTGTTAAACAATATCCCCTCCCCCTGGGAGCAAAGGAAGGTATCAAACCAGTCATGCAGGAGATGCGGGAACAAGGAGTGGTGATAAATACCCATTCTCCTTTCAACTCGCCGGTATGGCCGGTGAAAAAACCTAATGGGAAGTGGAGGCTCACAGTAGGTTTTCGAAGTCTGAATGCTAACACGGGGCCTCTGACTGCCGCAGTCCCTAATATGACCGAACTGGTAATAACAATTCAGGAGAAAGCTCATCCGATCATGGCAACCATAGATGTTAAAGATATGTTTTTCATGATACCTTTGTGACCAGAAGACAGAGATCGTTTTGCTTTTACTTGGGAGGGACAACAATTTACCTTTACCCGGCTGCCTCAGGGATACAAACATTCCCCTACACTAGCTCACCACGCTTTGGCCCAAGAACTGGAGAAAATACCAAAAGCCGACGGCATAGCTGTCTATCAGTATATTGATGATATTCTCGTGGGTGGAGATAAAGACAAGGAGGTGGGGGCAACCCAACAGAACATAATTTCTCATTTGGAGAACTTGGGTTTGCAAATTCCCCCAGAAAAGATCCAAAAACCCTCACAAGAAGTAAAGTTTTGGGGAATTTGGTGGAAAGGGGGAATGACATGTATCCCACCAGACACCCTCACTTCCCTAGATCAGATTAAAATGCCTGAATCAAAAAAAGGATTTGCAGCATGCTTTAGGGTTATTGGTATTCTGGAGGAAACATATCCCAGACTTTTCTGTCATTGCCAGACCTCTTTATGGTTTCCTGAGAAAAGGGGCCAAATGGGAATGGACTGCTTCTCAGGAAGAAGCAATGCAATTGTTAATTTTTGAAGCAACAGCTCATCAGGCTCTTGGCCCTATCCACCCTACAGACCCCTTTCAGGTAGAATGGGGGTTTGCCACAACAGGATTGTCAGTACACATTTGGCAACGTGGTCCTGAGGGTCCAACCTGCCCTGTAGGATTTTACTCCCGCGGCTTTAAGGATGCTGAGAAGAGATATACTGCATAGGAGAAAGGTTTGTTTGTGGTTAGCACAGCTCTCATAGAAGTGGAGAAATTTACACGTCGGCAACCAATCGTGCTAAGAGGCCCGTTCAAAGTTATAAAAGCAGTCACTAACGGGACCCCCCCCTCCTGACGGGGTGGCCCAGAGAGCCTCGGTACGAAAGTGGTATGCCCAGATTGAACACTCTTGTAACCTTTTCTCAGTGGCTGAAGGAGCTTTAAAAAACTTAGCTATCCAAGAAACAGAAAGCCTGGATGGCAGCCAAGACAAACCTATCTCAGTTATTCGGGTAGCCCCTCCTTTCTCCTATGATCAGTTAGCGAATGCTTGGTTTACCGACGCTTCGGCAAAGCGAGAAGGAAAAGTGTGGAAATACCGGGCAGTAGCCCTCCACACTACTACTAATGAACAGGTAATAACAGAGGGAGAAGGGAGTGCCCAGGTAGAATTAATTGCAGTATGGAGCGTTTTCAAGCATGAAGCACAAACCGCTTCCCCTGTCTATATATATATACCGATTCCTATGCAGTGTTCAAAGGATGTACTGAATGGCTCCCATTCTGGGAGCAAAATGAATGGGAGGTTAACAGAATTTCAGTGTGGCAAAAGGACAAGAGGCAAGAAATCCTGAGCATTGCAAGCCAAGGGAACTTTGCTGTGGGATGGGTAGCAGGAGAATGGAACGACAAAGCTGATGAATTAGCAAGACTAGCTCCTGTACAAAAGGACCAGATCACAGAAGGTTGGGATCGTTTGCTAGAATGGTTGCATACAAAACGTAAACATACGGGAGCTAAAGATCTGTATCGTGAAGCCCTTGCCCGAGGTTGGCCTGTCACTAGGGAAATGTGTAAAACCTGCATATCAGCCTGTGAACGGTGCTGGTAGGGAGGGCTGGTCTACCCCCGCGCACCCATTGTGACACCAGGTGTACCCCGGAGTACAAGTAGAGGTACCGGTACTACCCCGGAGCGTCAGGTAGGGACACCTGGCCAATCTCGGAGCATCAGGGATGGAGGCCAGGTCTAGCCTGGAGCGCCAGTAAGGACAGCAGGTGTACCCCGGGGTACCAGTAGGTGTACTGGCACTACCATGTAGTACCAGTAGGGGTAACAGTACTACCCCGGAGCATCCGGTAGGGCTGCCAGGTGTACCCCGGAGTATCAGGTATGGATCGCGGGTCTATCCCCACGTGCTCGTTGTGACAGCAGGTGTACCCCGGAGTACTAGTAGGAGCACCGGAACTACCCCGGAGTACCAGTAGGGGTAACGGTACTACCCCGGAGCATCAGGTAGGGATGCCAGGCCTACCCCAGAGGGTCACGTAGGGAGGGCGGCTGTACCCCCACATGCCCATTGTGATACCAGGTGTACCCCAGAGTACAAGTAGTGGTACCGGTACTACCCCGCAGCGTCAGGTAGGGACACCTGGCCAACCTTGGAGCATCAGGTAGGGACGCCAGGTCTACCCTGTCTGCGCATGTAGGGAGGCCAGGTCTACCCCGCCCGTGCAGGTACGGATGCCAGGTCTACATCTCCCGCGCCGGTAGGAAGGCCAGGTCTACCCCGCCCGTGCTGGCAGGGAGGCCAGGTCTACCCCCCCGGGCGTGGTAGGGATGCCAGGTCTACCCCGCACGCGCGGGTATGGAGGCCAGGTCTACCACGTCCACGCTGGTAGGGAGGCCAGGTCTACCCCGCCTGCGCTGGTAGGAAGTCAAGGTCTACCCCACCCGCGCTGGCAGAGAGGCCAGGTCTACCCCGCCCGCTCAGGTAGGGAGTCCATGTCTTCCTCGCCCACTCTGGTAGGAAGGCCAGGTGTACCCAACCTGCGCGGGTAGGGAGGCCAGGTCTACCCTGCCCTTGCGGGCAGGGAGGCCAGGTCTATCCAGCCTGAGCAGGTAGGGAGGCCAAGTCCACCACCTCCACGCGGGTAGGGAGGCCAGGTCTACCCTGTCCTTGCAGGTAGGGAGGCCAGGTCTATCCCGCCCGCACCAGCAGCAAGGCCAGGTCTACACCGTCCGCATGGGTAGGGAGGCCATGTGGGATGGGGGAGAAAAACGGGAAAAGAAGCAAAACCCATGGGTTGAGATAAGAACTGTTTAATAGAACAGAAAAGAAGAAACTAGTAATGATAATGATAACACTAATTAAATGACACCAGCAATAATGAAAGGATTGGAATGTACAATTTATGCGCAGTCACCACCCGCCGACTGACACCCAGCTAGTCCCCGAGTGGCGATTCCCTCACCCCCACTTCCCAGTTCCTATACTAAACGGGACGACACATGTTATGGAATACCCCGTTGGCCAGTTTGGGTCAGGTGCCCTGGCTGTGTCCTGTGCCAACTTCTTGTGCCCCTCCAGCTTTCTCGCTGGCTGGGCATCAGAAGCTGAAATATCCTTGACATTAGTCTAAACACTACTGAGCAACAACTGAAAACATCAGTGTTATCAACATTCCTCGCATACTGAGCTCAAAACATAGCACCGTACCAGCTACTAGGAAGACAATTAACTCTATCCCAGCTGAAACCAGGACAGTGTCCACCCCTTATTCTATACCATTGACATCATGCTCAGTTCCCATACCTTTAGTTACATCCTGATCAATCATCATCACCTTTCCATCCCTTTAAGACATATGAACAATTATATATATATATATATATATGTATACACACACAGAGATATCATTCCTTTAGTTTATGGGTTATGTTCATAAAATGTTCATTGAGTTCATTTAGTTTCCGACTCTGGGCTCCATCTGTCATACCAGTCTTTCTGGGCAGGAGGGATGATGCAAAGTCCTCTCAGTCGGTAGAGCAGAATTGGGCTTCAGTGCGGTGTGATGAGCAGGTGACATTGGACGCAGCAGGAGGATGGTGTGCACCGTTGGATTGTTGCATGCTGGAGTCAGTTCTGGTTCCATCACTACCGCGCTTTGCTCAGTTTTTATCACAGTTCTTTCTTGCTTGATCTAAGTGACTTTTACTATAGTACTATGGATATAGCATATAACAATTATAGTACTGAAAACATACAGTAGCAGGGTTATATAGCAACTAATATCATACAGGTTAATTCTGGCTATTCTCACCTAAAATCAAATCCCCTTGAGGCACACATCGGACTTCCCCATCTTTTCGCATCACCCACCAAGTGCACCCAGGCCCTTGAGCAAAAGCAATCCCACAAATGGGTTTACCTTTGCCTGAGGCAGGAGTAACCCAGACTGTCTTCGCTAACATATTTTTTATGTGCACTACAGGGACTTTTATCTCCTTCTACAGTACGTAAAAGTTCTGACTGGGCAGGGCCACCCCGACTGGCAGATCCTCTGGTGTTGACTAACCAGGTGGCTTTTGCTGACTGTGTATCCCAATGTTTGGAAGTTCCACCCCCCATTGCTCTCAATGTAGTCTTTAACAGTCCGTTGTATCGCTCAATTTTCCCAGAGGTTGGTGCATGATAGGGGATGTGATACACCCACTCAATGCCATGCTCTTTGGCCCAGGTGTCTATGAGGTTGTTTCGGAAATGAGTCCCGTTGTCTGACTCAGTTCTCTCTGGGGTGCCGTGTCGCCACAAGACCTGCTTTTCAAGGCCCAGGATAGTGTTCTGGGCAGTGTCATGGGGTACAGAATATGTTTCCAGCCATCCGGTGGTTGTTTCCACCACTGTGAGCACATAGCGCTTGCCTTGGCGAGTTTGTGGGAGTGTGATATAGTCAATCTGCCAGGCTTCCCCAAATTTATATTTCAGCCATTGTCCTCCATACCACAGGGGCTTTAACCGTTTGACTTGCTTAATTGCAGCACATGTTTCACATTCATGAATAACCTGTGCAATAGTGTCCATGGTCAAGTCCACCCCTCGGTCACGAGCCCATCTCTATGTTGCATCTCTTCCCTGATGGCCTGAAGCATCATGGGCCCATCGAGCCATAAATAGCTCACCCTTATGTTGCCAGTCCAGGTCCACCTGAGCCACTTCAATCTTGGCAGCCTGATCCACCTGTTGGTTATTTTGATGTTCTTCAGTGGCCCGACTCTTGGGTACGTGAGCATCTACATGACGTACTTTTACAACCAGATTCTCTAGCCGGGACGCAATATCTTGCCACAGTGCAGCAGCCCGAATGGGTTTACCTCTGCGCTGCCAGTTGCTCTGCTTCCATTGCTGTAACCACCCCCACAGGGCATTTGCCACCATCCATGAGTCAGGATAGAGATAGAACACTGGCCACTTTTCTCTTTCAGCAATGTCTAACGCTAGCTGGATGGCCTTCACCTCTGCAAACTGACTCGATTCACCTTCTCCTTCAGCAGTTTCTGCGACTAGTCGTGTAGGACTCCATACAGCAGCCTTCCACCTCCGATGCTTTCCCACAATGCGACAGGACCCATCAGTGAACAGAGCATATTGCCTCTCATTTTCTGGCAGTTTATTATACAGTGGGGCTTCTTCAGCACGCGTTACCTCCTCCTCTGGCGACGTTCCAAAATCTTTGCCTTCTGGCCAGTCTGTGATCACTTCTAAAATTCCTGGGCGACTGGGGTTTCCTATGCGAGCCCGTTGTGTGATCATTGCAATCCACTTACTCCACGTGGCATCAGTCGCGTGATGTTTAGAGGAGACCCTCCCTTTGAACATCCAGCCCAGCACTGGCAGTCGGGGTGCTAAGAGGAGCTGTGTTTCAGTACCAACCACTTCTGAGGCAGCTCGAACTCCTTCATATGCTGCCAATATCTCTTTTTCAGTTGGAGTACAGCGAGCCTCGGATCCTCTGTATCCCCGACTCCAAAACCCCAGGGGTCGACCTCGGGTCTCCCCGGGTGCTTTCTGCCAGAGGCTCCAGGTAGGGCCATTCTCCCCGGCTGCAGTATAGAGCACATTTTTAACATCTTGTCCTGCCCAGACTGGTCCAAGGGCTACTGCATGAACAATCTCCCGTTTAATTTGTTCAAAGGCTTGCTGTTGCTCAGGGCCCCATTTAAAATCATTCTTCTTCTGGGTCACTTGATAGAGAGGGCTTACAATCAGACTGTAATTTGGAATATGCATTCTCCAAAAACCCACAACACCTAAAAAAGCCTGTGTTTCCTTTTTATTAGTTGGTGGAGACATAGCTGCTATTTTGTTGATCACATCCATTGGGATCTGACGACGTCCATCTTGCCATTTTATTCCTAAAAACTGGATCTCCTGTGCAGGTCCCTTGACCTTACTTTCTTTTATGGCAAAACCGGCTTTCAGAAGGATTTGGATTATTTTCTTCCCTTTCTCAAAGACTTCTTCTGCCGTGTTGCCCCATACAATGATGTCATCAATGTATTGCAGGTGTTCCGGAGCTTCACCTTTTTCCAGTGCAGTCTGGATTAGTCCATGGCAAATGGTGGGGCTGTGTTTCCACCCCTGGGGCAATCGATTCCAAGTGTACTGGACACCCCTCCAAGTAAAGGCAAACTGTGGACGACACTCTGCTGCCAGAGGGATTGAGAAAAACGCATTAGCAATGTCACTTGTAGCATACCACTTGGCTGCCTTTGACTATAGTTCGTATTGAAGTTCTAGCATATCTGGTACGGCAGCACTCAGCAGTGGCGTAACTTCATTCAGGCCACGATAGTCAACTGTTAGTCTCCACTCCCCATTAGACTTTCGCACTGGCCATATGGGACTATTAAAGGGTGAGTGAGTTTTGCTGATCACTCCTTGGCTCTCCAGTTGGCTAATCAACTTGTGGATGGGAATCAGAGAGTCTCGGTTGGTGCGATATTGCCGCCGGTGCACCGTCGTGGTAGCAATTGGCACTTGTTGTTCTTCAACCCTCAGCAACCCCACAATCGAAGGGTCTTGAGAGAGACCAGGCAGGGTAGACAGCTGTTCAGTGCCCTCCGTCTCCAAGGCAGCTATACCAAAAGCCCATCGATACCCCTTCGGGTCCTGAAAATACCCTCTCCTGAGATAGTCTATGCCAAGGGTACACGGAGCCTCCCGACCAGTCACAATGGGGTGTTTCTGCCATTCATTCCCAGTTAGGCTTACTTCAGCTTCCAATACAGTTAACTCTTGGGATCCCCCTGTCACACCAGAAATACAGATGGGTTCTGCCCCTTTATAACTTGATGGCATTAGGGTGCACTGTGCGCCGGTGTCTACTAGAGCCTTGTACTCCTGTGGGTCTAACGTGCCAGGCCATCGAATCCACACAGTCCAATAGACCCGGTTATCCCTTTCCTCCACCTGGCTGGAGGCAGGGCCCCTCTAATTCTGGCCAGAGTATCCGGTATTCACTTCTCGTAAAATTGGCTCAGGAGTCCCTTCAAGAGGATCAGAAAGAAGATCAGCCCTTCTACTCTGTTTGGAAACTGGAGCGGCATTTTTCCTAGTAGAATCCCCTTTTGTGGTGGTTTTTCCTCGCAGCTCACGTACCCGTGCATTTAGGGCCGAGGTAGGTTTTCCATCCCATTTCCTCATGTCCTCTCCATGATCACATAGGTAAAACCACAGGGCACCTCGCGGTGTGTACCTTCTATATTCTCTCTCGTGGGCAGAGGAGCGCTCACTCCTAATAGCTGAGACATTGGTCCTTACAGGTGGGCAATAGGACATATCCTCTTTGAATTGCTGGAAATCCTCGGACAGCTTCTCCACAGCCGAAATGCAGGCTTGTAGGGAGGAGGAGAGATTTTCTTCGTATTGACGGAGTTGGCGAGCCACTTCATCCACTGTCGGTGCCTCTTCGTCTTTCCAGGTCATTATTGCCAGTGAGTTGGCATAGGACGATGGTGCGCTCTGTACAAATTTCCGCCACATGGGTCGTGTGCATTGGACTTCGTCTGGATCTTTGGGTAATTGTGGGTTGTCCGGGTCATGATGAATCGTCTCTAGCACAGCTAATTCCCTCAGATATTGGATACCTTTTTCCATGGTGGTCCACTTGCTTGATTGACATATAACATCTTCCTTAAAGGGGTACCTTTCCTTCACACTTGACAAGAGTCGCCTCCACAGGCTGATGGCTTGTGTTCCTCTTCCAATTGCCTTGTCAATGCCACCTTCCCTGGCAAGCGATCCCAGCTGCTTGGCTTCCCTACCTTCTAATTCCAAGCTATTAGCCCCATTGTCCCAGCATCGGAGAAGCCAGGTGATAATATGCTCACCTATACGGCGGCCAAAATCTTTTCGCATATCCCGCAGCTCACTCAAGGACAGGGACCGGGTTATTACCTCTGGTTCTGCCTCTTCCTCCTGTTCCCGTGATGACCCTGGTTCACCTTCATCCTTTGCTAAGCAAGCTGATTTTTTTGTATATTTCTTTTTCTGTACGGGGGCAACTGATACTGGTGCAGGTTGATCCGCTGGTTCAGTTGCAGCATTGCTCGCCAAGGTTTTGGTTTTGGATAACCTCAGCGTCTGTCGCCAAGGTTTGGGTAGCAGCGTCTGTCGCCAAGGTTTGGGTAGCAGCAGTGCTCGTTGCCGTGGCTGGAGGGGCTGCAGTGCCTGTTGCTGAGGTTTGGGTATCCACAGTTCTCATTGCCAGGGCTGGAGGGGTCGTGGTGCCTGTCACCAAGGTCTGGGTGGCCGCAGTGCTCATCGTTTTGTTGTTAGGTCCAGAGACCTTCTCTTCCCCTTGAGGGTGCTGAGTTGTGTCGAACAGGGCTCGATAGGCACGGGCCAGGCCCCAGCACGTTGCAGTGATTTGTATCTCGCTGGAGCTGCTGGGGTGACAGCATACCTTTTCCAAATATTTTACTAGTTCTTCTGGATTCTGCACTTGTTCAGGGGTGAATTTCCAAAACATTGGAGGTGCCCGCTTTTCCAGGTACTTGCCCATACTACCCCACACACCCTGCCACTCATAATTATCCAGCCTCGGGGCAGACCTCTGGGTGATCTTCTTAAATAGTTGTTTAACCTTAAACAAGAGCTGAACCACATTCAGGAGCATGCTAATTCCCAGCAGTAGGGCTAGGACCGTGCTGGTATCAACATCCCAAGAGTATTCAAATTTTTCAAAATTCCCAAACACCATTGTAACTGGACTGAAGGAGAAAGGAGAGGGGAAGAAAGGTATCCCACTCATAGACTGGTTTTCCAAGGAGGAAAGGTAAATGGTATAATTATTAATAGTTTCCCACAGATGGCTCCCGCAGTATAAAGGTGACAATGCTGAGTGCAAATACCGGATTAATTCCACAACTGATGACTTTATCATACCATAAACCAGTGTTATACAATACATCAAAGCGAAAACCTTAATCCACCTCCCACGGATGATAAGCAGCAGAAGAGGGACTATATACAGCAAGCGAGGTGATACATAACAGAACTTTAAAAACCAGAGCAACAACTCTAAGAACACATAAATCAGCATAATGACCAGCGACTATTAGACCAATATAATGAATGCTTATAGCAAATTTGTTTTAATGAGCTCTGGTCAGGTTTGTCGTTATCTCAACCTTTCGGGCGCCACGTTGGGCGCCAAAATGGACTGTTGTGGTTTAACCCCAGCCAGCAACTAAGCACCACGCAGCCGCTCACTCACTCTCCCCCCCACCCAGTGGGATGGGGGAGAAAATCAGGAAAAAGCAGCAAAACCCATGGGTTGAGATAAGAACAGTTTAACAGAACAGAAAAGAAGAAACTAATCATGATAATGATAACACTAATTAAATGACAACAGCAATAATGAAAGGATTGGAATGTACAAATGATGTGCAGTGCAATTGCTCACCACCCACCGACCGGCACCCAGCTAGTCCCCCGGGCGGTGATTCCCTGCCCCCACTTCCCAGTTCCTATACTAGATGGGACGTCACATGGTATGGAATACCCTGTTGGCCAGTTTGGGTCAGGTGCCCTGGCTGTGTCCTGTGCCAACTTCTTGTGCCCCTCCAGCTTTCTCGCTGGCTGGGGACGAGAAGCTGAAAACTCCTTGACATTAGTCTAAACACTACTAGCAGAAACTGAAAACATCAGTGTTATCAACATTCTTCACATACTGAACTCAAAACATAGCACTGTACCAGCTACTAGGAAGACAGTTAACTCTATCCCAGCTGAAACTAGGACAACCTGGTGTCACAATGGGCGTGCAGGGGTAGACCCACCCTCCCTACCTGAAACGCTGGGGTAGGACTGGCGACCCTACCTTATGCTCCGGGGTACTACCGTTACCCCTACTGGTACTCCCGGCTAGTACCGGTACCTCTGCTGGTACTCCCGGCTAGTACTGGTAACCCCACCTGTACTCCCGGGTACACCTGGTGTCACAATGGGTGTGTGGGGGTAGACCTGCCCTCCCTACCTGACCCTCTGTGGTTAAGCCTGGCGTCCCTACCTGATGCTTTGTGGTAGGCCTGGCGTCCTTACCTGATGCTCCAGGTTAGTACCGTTACCCCTACTGGTACTCCCTTCTAGTACCGGTACCTTTGATGGTACTCCTGGCTAGTACCGGTACCACTACTGGTACTCCCGGGTACACCTGGTGTCACAGTGTACACGTGGGGGTAGACCCACCCTCCCTACCTGACCCTCTGGGGTAGGCCTGGTGACCCTACCTGATGCTCCGGGGTACTGCCATTATCCCTACTGGTACTCCGGTCTAGTTCCGGTACCACTACTGGTGCTCCTGGGTACACCTGGTGTCACGATGGGCGTGTGGGGTAACGGTACTACCCCGGAGCATCAGGTAAGGACGCCAGGCCTACCACAAAGCATCAGGTAGGGACGCCAGGCTTAACCACAGAGGGTCAGGTAGGGAGGGCAGGTCTACGCTGACGCGCGCACACTGTGACACCAGGTGTACCCCGGAGTAAAAGTGGGGGTACCGGTACTAGCCGGGAGTACAAGCAGAGGTACCGGTACTAGAAGGGAGTACCAGTAGGGGTACAGGAACTACACCGGAGTACCAGAAGGGGTAACAGTACGCCAGGTCTACCCCACAGGGTCAGGTATGGAGGGCGGGTCTACGCCCACGCACCCTTTGTGACACACGTTGTACCTGGGAGTACCAGCAGTGGTACCGGAACTACCCAGGAGTACCAGTACGGGCAACAGTAGCACCCCAGAGCATCAGGTAGGGATGCCAGGCCTACCCCGGAGCATCAGATAGGGACACCAGAGCAACACCAGAAGTTAAGGTAGGGAGGGCGGGTCTTCCCCCGCACGCCCATTGTGACACCAGGTGTACCCCAGACTACCAGTAGGGGTACCGGTACTAGCTGGGAGTACCAGCAGGGATAACGGTACTACCCCGGAGCATCAGGTAGGGTCACCCGGCCTACCCCAGACGGTCAGGTAGGGAGGGCGAGTCTACCCCCACGCACCCATTGTGACACCAGTTGTACCCGGGAGTACCAGTAGGGGTATCGGAACTACTACAGAGTACCAGTAGGGGTAACGGTACAACCCTGGAGCATCAGGTAGGGTCACCAGGCCTACCCCAGAGGTTCAGGGAGGGAGGGCAGGTCTACCCCTGCGCGCCCATTGTGACACCATTTGTATCTGGGAGCACGAGCAGGTGTACCGGAACTACCCCAGAGTACCAGTAGGGGTAACAGTACTACCCTGAAGCATCAGGTAGGGATGCCAGGTCTAGCCCGCCTTTGCCTGTAGGGAGGCCATGTTTACCCAGCCCTTGTGGGTAGAGAGGCCAGGTCTGACCCGCCTTTGTGTGTAGGGAGGCCTGGTCTACCCCCTGCGCAGTTAGTGAGGGCAGGTCTTCCACGCCTGTGCCGGTTGGAATGCCAGGTCTACCCCGTCCGACGGGTGTGGATGCCAGGTCTACCTCACCCACGCTGGAAGGGAGGCCAGGTCTACCCTGTCCGATGGGTGTGGATGCCGGGTCTACCTCGCCCGCACCAGTAGAGAGGCCAGGTCTACCCTGCCCACGCGGGTTGGGAGGCCATGTCTACCCCGCCCACGCAGGTAGGGATGCCAGATCTACCCCGTCCTTGCCGGTAGGGAGGCCAGGTCTACCCCAGCTGTGCTAGTATGGAGGCCAGGTCTACCTTGCTCGCATGGGTATGGAGGACACATCTACCCAGCCTGGGCGGGCAGGGAGGCCCGGTCTTCCCCAGCTGTGCTGGTAGGGAGTCGAGGTCTACCCTGCCCTTGCCAGGAGGGAGGCTAGGTCTAACCTGCCCGCACGGGTACGGAGGCCAGGTCTACCCCTCCCGCGTGGGTAGGAAGGCAAGGTCTACCCAACCCACGCCGACAGGGAGTCCAGGTCCACCCCACCCACGAAGGTAGGGAGGCCAGGTGTACCCCGCCCTTGCTGGTAGGGAGGCCAGGTCTATCCTGCATGCACCGGTAGGGAGGCCAGGTGTACCCCTCCTACGCGGGTAGGGAGGCCTGGTCTACCCTGCCCTTGCCAGTAGGGAGGCAAAGTCTACCCCGCTCACGCCGGTAGGGAGGCCAGGTCTACCCAGCCTGCGTGGGTAGGGAGGTCAGGTCTACCCCGTCATTGCCAGAAGGGTGGTCAGGTTTACCCCACCCACTTGGGTAGAGAGGCCAGATCTACCCCGCTCGCGCTGGCAGGGAGGCCAGATCTGCCCTGCCCGCGCTGGCAGGGAGGCCAGGTCTGCCCCTCTCGCCTTCGCAGGGAGGCCAGGTCTACCCCACACGGGAGGGTAGGAAGGCCAGGTCTACCCCACCCACACGGGTATTGAGGCCAGGTCTACCCTGCCCACACCGGCATGGAGGCCAGGTCTACCCCGCCCGCGCGTGTAGTGAAGCCAGATCTAACCCACTCTTTGCGGCAGGGAGGCCAAGTCTATCCCGCTCGCGCCGGCATGGAGGCCAGTCTACCCGGCTTGTGCCGGCAGGGAAGCCAGGTCTACCCTGCCCGACGGGTAAGGAAGCCAGGTCAACCGCGCCCGCGTGGGTATGGAGGCCAGGTCTACCCCGCCCACGCCAGTAGGGACACCAGGTCTACCCCTTCTGCACGGGCAGGGAGGTGTCACAGTCCACTCGGTGGACTCGTGATGGTTCGTTTGCTACGATCTCGAAAGTGCAAAATGAACGTGACCAAAGGGGATAGCAGTAATCACACAGTATAACTTTATTGTATTGCCTGTGAAGAGGCACGCGATAGTTAGAGATGGGTGGAAGAAAGGAGAAAAGTAAAGTTAAGTTTAGAGAGAGGAGAAAGAGGGGTTATAGCTACCACCACTGATCTCAAGACGTCTTAACAGTCCCGGGTCCAGCTAATGCTGCGTCGTCGATCGTTGTGGTCCTTGGTGGGGAAGCTTCAAATTCCCGTTGTTTAGAAGTCATCTTTTATGTTTAGTAACATACCTTGCTCCACCTCTGCCTCAGGTGTCTCCACCCTGCTCAGAATACAATTATCATATCTCCGCCCTTCTCGAGCGAGGCTATCACGCAGGCGCAGGGTCAGTGTCTGAGGCGTGATAAGTCTTGGAGGCGGGTAGCCTTTGACTAGGAGGTGTGTTTTGGTATTATAATGAAGCAAAGTTCGTCTAGAGTTCATGATTTCTTCATCGATGTTATGGCAACGGTTGCAATCCATCCTTTTTGACAGTAGCTATGCAGTTATCTCTAACGGCTCTAGCCAGGTACCTTCCAGGAGCCTTGTACCGCACATTCTGTCCTTGGGATTGGCCGCTGCGCTCCAAACAGGCCGTTGTCAGGTAACGTACTGTTCATGTTCCTGATGACAATGTTGAGACAATGCTGATTTTCTGACCGACTCTTACAGGAGGTCAGGTCTACCCCGCTCGCGCAGATAGGGAGGCCAGGTCTACCCCGCCCTTCCCGGTAGGGAGGTCAGGTCTACACCCACCGCTCGAGTACGGAGGCCAGGTCCACCCCACCCATGCCGGTAGGGTGGTCAGGTGTATCCCGCCCTTGCCAGTAGGGGGCCAGGTCTATCCCGCATGCGCCGGTAGGGAGGCCAGGTGTACCCCTCCCACGCGGGTATGGAGGCCTGGTCTACCCCGCTCTTGTCAGTAGGGAGGCAAAGTCTACCCTGCTCACGCCGGTAGGGAGGCCAGTTCTACCCCGCCCTTGCCGGTAGGGAGGCCTGGTCTACCCCGTCCGTGCGGGTAGGGACGCCTACCCCAGAGCATCAGGTAGGCATACCAGTCCGACCCCAGAGGGTCAGGTAGGGAGGGTGGGTCTAACCCCGCGTGCCCGTAGGGAAAGCCGGTGTACCCCGGGGTACCAGTAGGGGTACCGGTACTACCGCGCAGGATCAGGTAGAGACGGCAGATTAAGCCCGGAGCATCAGGTAGGGAGGCCAGGTCTAGCCTGGAGCGCCAATAGGGACAGCAGGGGTACCCCGCGGTATAGTAGGCGTACCGGTTCTACCCTGGAGTACCAGTAGGAGTAACAGTACTACTGCGCAGGATCAGGTAGGGATACCCTGCTGACCCCAGAGGGTCAGGTAGGGAGGCCAGGTCTACCCCGCCCTTACCAGCAGGGAGTCCTGGTCTCTACCATCCGCGCGGGCAGAGAAACCAGGTGTACCCTGCCCGCGCGGGTAGGGAGTCCTGCTCTACCCCGTCCGCGCGGTTAGGGAGGCCAGGTCTACCCCGCCTGCGTGGTTAGGGTGGCCTGGTCTACCCCATCTGCGTGGATAGGGAGACCAGTTCTACCCCGCCCTTGTCGGTAGGGAGTCATGGTCTACCCTGTCCGCGCAGGCAGTGAGGCCAGGTCTACCCCACCCTTGCCAGAAGGGAGGCCTTGTCTACCCCATCCGCGCAGGTAGGAAGGCCAGGGCTATACCTGAGCATCAGGTAGGGATACCAGGCTGACCCAAGAGGGTCAGGTAGGGAGGGCAGGTCTACCCCCACGCACCCATAGGGCAGCAGGTGTACCCCGGAGTACCAGTAGGGGTACCCGTACTACTGGACAGGATCAGGTGGGGACACCAGGCCTGAACCAGAGTGTTAGCTAGGTAGGGCAGGTCTACCCTCGCGCACCCGTTGTGGACAGCAGGCGTACCCCAGAGTACCAGTAGGTGTACCGTATGGTGGGTTGACCCTGGCTGGATGCCAGTTGCCCACCAAAGCCGCTCTATCACTCCCCCTTCTCAGCTGGATGGGGGGAGAAAATATAACAAAAGTCTCGTGGGTCAAGATAAGGACAGTTTAATAAAGTGAAAGCAAAGGTCGCGCGCAAAAGCAAAGAAAAACAAATGATGTTATTCTCTACTTCCCATCTGCAGGCGATGTCTAGCCACTTCCTGGGAAGCAGGGCTTCAGTACGTGTAGCAGTGCTACATATCAAGGTGCCGCGATTAGATCACTGGTCGGCCTGGACCAGGGAAGAGACAGATAACACACATGGTGTGAGTGCCAACTCCGTCCTTTATTGCGCAGTTAATTCCTTTTATACTAACAACGGTAGGTGGGATTACTGATATGTCATAGGGAGGCGACGACTAGCCTTCTACCTTTCCGTGACATCGCGAGATCTTCCGAACGGTGTTCCCTACATCTCCCCCTCCTCATGTCCAACTAGCTCCCATTGGTTACACACACTATTCATGCACTGTCCACACGTCCAGTTGCACTCAATGATTGGCTGCATCAACACTGCACACGCGCATAAACATAAAATATAATTGGTCATACTAACTAAACATACGAGACTTATCTCAGTCTAATTGGTCAAGATAAACTGCCGAATTGAGGTTGTTTGTGCCAAGTTCTCTTTATCGTGGAATATGCACCTGTGTTTTTCTAATTGGTATCTTTCTTATTTTTGTCTTCTTGTTTATTCTGTTCAAGGCCTTCTAAAGGCGTCTGGAATGCTCTTGTGACCGTTAGCTAAATATATTCCCACAACAATTCCCCCTCCCTTTTTCTATTAGAAGAGTATTAGCAGATCTAGTCACCACCATCCGCGAACTCAGCCCAGCAATCGGTAGGTGCCAGCTTTACATGGGCGTCCCCACAGAGGCAACGATGGCCTTGCTGTACACCAGCCCGATGCTCTTCGGAAAATCCCGGTATTTGTACATTTGCAGAGGAACGGATTTCAGCACACGTGGCCAGCGGGTGCTAAAATTCGCCTCAGTTGAAACATAGGGAGCCTATGGCACATGCGGTCGCTGGCCAGACGTGCTGCACGAGTCATAGCCATCCTGTCTATTGGTTCACGGGCTTAGTGATGTGGTTGTAGTGCACAGAGAATCTTGACCTGTTATGTTGGCTAAGGTGACCTACAAGATATATGAACACAATTAATTAAACACAGTAAAAGCAACATTATACCTAATAAAATACACAAGAATAAAAGAAACCCCGATTTTTAACAAAGATACAAACCAACTCCTAAGTCCCCATCCCGCAGCTAAATGCTCCAAGCCAAAATGACATTTTTCTTAATTGCTATAAAGGTCTTGCAGCGCCTTCTTGCTTCTGCAGTTCTGTTATCTTGTTTATTAATTGCTCCAGCGTCAGAAATTCGTAGCAGATACCCAAGACATCACAAGCCAGGAAAGCATAACAGCAATCTGTAAAGAAAAAACACTCAAAACACTATGAGGCTAGGACAGGACGAACCATGCGACTAGGGACCCATTTCAGTAGCCCTTCAGGTATCTGTACACAGGCGTACCCCCGCCTGAGGCAACGCAGCTCAAACGGTCCGTCCCATTGGCGTGTCTGGGGATCACGCACACGGACCAACGGGTAGGGGCCTTTCTCTTCCGTACTCGTAAAATGTCGTTGCGCCGTCATCTGGTCCAGGTCCCCCTGAATTGTCTGATTTAATGAAGTTAACGCAGTTAACAGGAGACGCTGTGCACGGAGAACAGGTGAATTATCCCGTAAGCAGGAGGGCTCCGCCTGGTCCCCCTTCCTAAGCCGATCTAGCAGGGTATTTAAGGTTTGATGTGCTCGTTCTAGAATGGCCTGGCCGGTGCTGTTATAAGGTGTGCCATGTACAAGGGCTATACCCCAGATTGCACAAAATCGTTTCACCTTTTCTGCAGTATAAGCTGTACCATTATCCGTCTTGATCTGTCGTGGAATCCCCAGTTGGGCTATGCAAGCACGCCAGTGTTGTACAACCACCAAGCTATTCTGCTTCTTGTGCGCTGTAGCGAGAATATATTTACTATAGGTGTCTACGGTAACATGCAAATACTGTAGTGGCTTAAAGGGAGCATACTCCGGTCCACTCATGTTGACTGCGGGCTACTTATGCTAACTCTAAATAATCAGGCTCAAAGAAATGTTCCCCCATTTTCTATGAAATCTCCCACAATTTCCCTTTTTTTTTTTTTTCGTGCAAGATTCCCTTTATTTCACAAAAGAATCCAACTTATATATGTTTCAACAAAGATCCAGAAAGTACTAACGACTCACAGCCAATACTGCTAGCACAGGAGGGCATATCTGACCCAGCTGGGATGTTTGCCAGTCCTCAGAACAGTTAAAGATAAAAACATTCCATAGACATACTCGTGACTGTCTTCAGCCACATCTTCCCAGGCCTGCACAAGGCCATCCTCCAACCTGACCTTGTAAAACTAGTTCTTCAAGGCTTGGCAAACATGCAGCACAACAAATTCTAACGGTCACTCTTGAAAACAAATGCCAGGTGTTCCAAGCTGCTCCCACATCGCCCCCTTTTTTGTTTAGGAACATCAGATTCACGAGGAAGGCAGCGAGGACTCTAGCTTCGAACTGACGCAATCCTCGTACTGCTCCTCAGGTGATTCTGATTGCTGCAAACACACAAATGATTAATAATTCTCCAATAGCAATATAAATTCAGATATACAAATTTAAACCTTCAAATCATGTTTTTGGATTTAAGCATTCAACAGTATTAGACAATTCTTTGAAAAACACCTTATTCTGCTAATTTCGTATATTTCCCATTTGATCTTGTAAAATCTGTGCAAGGTCTTAGGTCTCTCCTGCAATATTAGTAGCAAATGCACCTTGCAAATGTGCCTTCACCTAATTCCAATCACATACACTTTCATTCCCTTGTAAAGGAGTTACACAGAGTCCTTGTTTTTGAAATTCCCAATTGCAATGTAATTTCATTCTATTTTATAATGCATTTTGTCTATGTGATGGGTTGATCCTGGCTGAACACCAGTTACCTACCATAGCTATCCTATCACTCTCTCCTCCACAGCTGGACAGGGGAACGGGAAATGAGGTTTTGCGATTAGTTCATCACACATTGTCTCTGTCACTTCATCCTCCTCAGTGGCAGCACTCATCACACTCTTCCCCTGTTCCAGTGTGGGATCTCTCCCACGGGAGACAGTCCTCCACGAAGATCTTCAGCATGGGTCCCCTCCACGGCGTGCAGTCCTTCAGGAGCACACTGCTCCACCGTGGACCTCCATAGACCGCAGGGGAACGACCCGTCTCACCATGGTCTTCCCCACGGGCTGCAGGGGAATCTCTGCTCCGGCGCCTGGAGCATCTCCTCCCCCTCCTTCTGCACTGACCTTGGTGTCTGCAGGGTTATTTGTCTTACATGTTCTCACTCTTCAGCTGCCATGTCTGTGTGTTCTGCAACCGCATCTCTCTTCCCCCTCTCCAGCTGTTTGTTTTCATTAATTTTTTTTTCTTTCTGTCTCTTCCTCTCTCTCTTTTTTTTTTTTTTTAATTATTTTTATGCAAGCCAAGTTACATGAAATGCTTTTGCAATCATACGTTCAACTATTTTAAGATACGTGGTACAATCATTACAACTGCTAATATTACAATTAAAATAACTAAGCCATGCATAAGCAAATCTTTCAACCATCCCGTAATTCCCAAACTTGTTAGCCATCCAGTTAAACCTGTGTCAGTTATCGTGAGCCTTTTACTGTGAATCATATTAATATCAGGTGTTAGTAATGTAAGTTGTCCGAGGCTACATGGCCTCCTGTTAAGTTTCGATGGAATTCCTCTCCCACGCTCTATTCCCACAAATTAAAAACATCCGCGTAGGTAAAGCAGCTGGAATAGAAAAAAAGAGTGTGATATTCTGGAATAGATATAGTTACACCAAGCTGTAGCATTTCTATATACAGACAAAATAGCATTTATATTCTGACCCTTTCCAGTGGTGTTATGGGTGTAATTAAACATCACACAGGGATTCATGATGACTGATCCTAAGAACTCTAACTCTTGAGGTTCTTGCATTTCTTGAGGCAGGTGTGCATACAACAGGAAAAGTAAACATGGTATCTCCTTGCTGTAGAGCTTTTCCTCGACAGCATTGCATCAAACTATGTGTATTTTTTCCCAAATCATTAAGTGAATCGTCATGGATTAGACAGAGGCACAGAGTTAGAGGGATTAGCAGGAGAAGGAGATACAGGTAGTGTAGTAAAGTTAGGTTCTGTTTTAAGTTCTGCAGACCCTGGAGAGGGAGTACCAGGCGATTGGGGTGGGGGGGTGGGGGACGGCGGCGGCACGGCAGCGGTCCCGGCCGCGCAGAGGCCGTGGGAGGCAGCGGCAGGATGGCCGCGGCAGGCAGCGGTGGAGGTAATGAGGGACATAAATCCGGCTCTTTTTCAGAGTCCACCCTGCCTGATACAAAAGAATTATTATCAGAATCAGAATCCTGCTCATTAGCGGCCTGCTTACAGACTGCCTCCTCAAAAGCAGTATCAGGCTGTACCCGCCTGCAAAACTTGTTGCAAGGCCGCCGCTATCGGACGCGCTTCCCGTTGTTGCTCTCTCTCCAGTACATGGCGTATCATGTTACCTAGGGACGAACCCGCTGGCAAATGAGAGACAAGCGCTGCGCTCTGTGGGTTAGCTTGAGCCCTAGCACATTCAAGCACAATCGCCTCTTTAGCCGCCTCTGGGAGGTTTGCCGCCTACACAGCAAGCTGAAGCCGATCTAAAAAGTCAGTAAACCTCTCGGCAATCCCCTGCGGAACTTTCACGCAAGGGGGGTCCGCTCTATCCATGGCCGCGACACGCCCAAGTGCGGCCAAGGCAGTTGTTGCAAGTGCCGTAAAGTCACGCCCACGTATGCCCTGTGCCTGTGCCTGAGGCGTTGCAAACCGTCCCTCCCCATGAGCTGCTGAACCACCCGCCGCAACTCCTCTCGTGGATACTGGGGTGGGGGGCGCATCAGGTCCCGCTGGTGCCGCCTCTGCAGGAAAAACCTCCGTCTCCGCCGCACCCTCTGTGCCCATGTCCGCGATCAAAGACGGACCACTCTGCGAGCCCCGCTCCACAGCCGCCCGCTCCGTCTGAGTCCGACCCGCTGTCCCCGAGGGCGCTGTCCCCGCTGTCCCCGAGGGCGCTGTCCCCGCTGCTCCCGAGGCGACGCTGCACCCGCAGATGCAGCAGCTCGCGCCGCCAGCCAGCACGCCTCAGCCTCCCGTCCCGCCGCGACCACCTGCTCCACCTTCCCCCAGCTCTGCGATCGTTCAGCAGCTCCGCACTCGGATCGGAGCAAGGACTCCCGAATCTCTCCCCAATTTGGGGGGCTCAAAACTTATCTAGGAAACTCAATGTCCCCCCGGCGCAGCATCCATTGGATGCATTCGCCCGTGGGGCCCCTCCTAATCGAACCGCGGGCACTCACCTCATAAGCTAACACCTTTAATACCTTAATCGCTTGCGCAAGCTCCATGGTCGCCTGTGCGGCCGATCACGTCGGGGTCACCACTATGTAGCAGTGCTACATATCAAGGTGCCGCGATTAGATCACTGGTCGGCCTGGACCAGGGAAGAGACAGATAACACACATGGTGTGAGTGCCAACTCCGTCCTTTATTGCGCAGTTAATTCCTTTTATACTAACAACAGTAGGTGGGATTACTGATATGTCATAGGGAGGCGACGACTAGCTTTCTACCTTTCCGTGACATTGCGAGATCTTCCGAACGGTGTACCCTACATTTTGGATTGCCGGTGATAAATACGCTGTCTGCAAAGTATGTGCAAATGTTGAATACAGTGCGCAAAATCAAAAAAGAAAGTGACTCTCTATATAGAGAGATTTTTAAGTTTCCTGGGGAAGCACTCAGTACAGCCAAGTGTTCGAATCTCACCCAGTAGGCGTCTCTATGGGGAGGAAGAGAGGCTCAGCCCGTTGACTGGTCCCAGAAGCCAGCGATGTCCTCCTGACTCGTCTATGATGGTATCTTCCCTAATAGTCTTCCTCTTTGGGGGTCTTTTTGTACTATTTTTTCTTTTAGGTGGAGCTTGAGTGAGTCTAGGCATACATACCTTTACTTTGATTGGCATAAAGTTCTCTTGCTTTGCTTTTAAAGGTATATGCTAGAAAAAATTCAGAGCGCATGCTCCATTGGGGAGTGGTTGCACCCTGGAGGTGGGTAACTTTGGGGATGGAGGTGTGTTTTGGTAGTATAATGATAGTATACAAGCAAAGTTCACCCAGAGGACATGATTTAGCGTGTCACTACTCCAGAACAGGGCACTTATGATACAAATCAGAGGTAAGGCCATAGGGTTGACAGAACCCCCATTGTTTCACCTCCTTGCTTCAGTCGATTCAATGCAGGGACCTTCCCTTCTTGTTCCAGTAGTTCCAGTTCCCTATCCCTGCGGTGATATCACAGAGCCTGGCCGTGGTGTCTCCACTCTGCTCCACCCTCCGTGTTGTTTCTCTTAGAGTCAGCATCCCAAGCTCCCCTGGTGTTGCTAACATCTAAGCTTGCAGGTTATGTTGCTGAGGGAATTATTATGGAACAGATCTCTTGCATATCCACTGCATTCCACCCTGGAGGTTTACCTTCCCTTAAGGGGGGGGACAAATCAGTAAGTCACCTCCAGCAATCACTCCACAGTCACACACAGAAATGTCAGGGCTCTGTGAGGTGTCCACATCTGAGCTGTTCTCATGCACTCCTCATACACACAGGGTGTTCAGAGACACGGGTCCTACCCTTGCACACACATGGGTGGTGCATTGTGGCAGTCATAGCATCTCTCTGGCCTCCTCTTGACACTCCCAGAGGCTGGCAGGTGCCTCAGCCCTGCGGTGGATTGCCCTGCTCTGCACTCATCGGAGGTGCCCCAAGGCATGAGGAATGGACACGGGGACCTCAGGTCAAGGAAGCACATCCCAGTGCTGCATTCTGTTGGTTTCCCAGGGGACGTTACTCTCAAAGTGAAGTAACTTCAGGACACTGACATTCATGGGATCCCCAGGAATAGCTGATGGCATTTGTGCTCACTCAGGTTCGTCTCCCCACACGCATGCAATTTGCGTGCTTACAACTCATCTCTACAATGTAAGCATGGACAACATTATCAGAAGTGAAAAAACAAAATAAAAAAAATAAATCAAAACAACATCAACAACTACAAAACATATAAAAGACAGGTTGGGCCTGTAATGAGTTACGTTATGAGTGATATGCAGAAGAAGATGGGCAGTATATTGCTACTAAAAAAACTTCTGGTCCTAAGTTTCTGAACTGCATCCTTGAGCTCCTGGTTCCTCACGCTGTAGATGAGGGGGTTCAGTGCTGGAGGCACCACTGAGTACAGAACTGCCACCACCAGGTCCTGGTGTGGGGACGAGATGGAGTGGGGCTTCAGGTAGGTAAACATGCCCGTACTGACATACATGGAGACCACGGCCAGGTGAGGGAGGCACATGGAAAAGGCTTTGTGCCGTCCCTGCTCAGAGGGGATCCTCAGCACGACCCTGAAGAGCTGCACGTAAGACAGCAGAATAAAACCAAAACACCCAAATGCCACACAGACACTAACCACAATAAGCCCAGCCTCCCTGAGGTAGGCATCTGAGCAGGAGAGCTTGAGGATCTGGGGAACTTCACAGAAGAACTGGTCCACAGCATTGCCCTTGCAGAATGGTAGTGAAAATGTGTTGGCAGTGTGCAGCACAGCAGTGAGAAACCCACAGCCCCAGGCAGCTGCTGCCATGTGGACACAAGCTCTGCTGCCCAGGAGGGTCCCGTAGTGCAGGGGTTGGCAGATGGCAACGTAGCGGTCATAGGCCATGATGGTGAGAAGATAAAACTCTGCTGACATCAGAATAAAAAAGAAAAAAACCTGAGAAGCACACCCTTGGTAGGAGATGGCCCTGGTGTCCCAGAGCGAGTTGGCCATGGATTTGGGGACAGTGGTGGAGATGTAACCGAGGTCGAGGAGGGCGAGGTTGAGGAGGAAGAAGTACATGGGGGTGTGGAGGCAGTGGTCACAGGCTACGGCAGTGATGATGAGGCCATTGGCCAGGAGGGCAGCCAGGTAGATGCCCAGGAAGAGCCAGAAGTGCAAGAGCTGCAGGTCCCGTGTGTCTGCAAATGCCAAGAGGAAGAACTCACTCATGGAGCTGCCATTGGACATTTGCTGGTTCTTGAAATGGGGGCATTGCCCTAAGAAGGAAAAGACGGGAAAATTACAGCAGAATTCTCTGAGCAAAGCCACGCCATTCTTCTTAGAAATCCACCCCCACACGAATTCCAGTGCATTTCCTCTCTTTGCTTTGTGCTGGCTGAGTGTGCTTTGAAGAGCAGGACTTCTGCCCATACGCTGCCAAGGAGTCAGCTGTGCCCTGCTGGTTTGTGACAGCAACCAATGTCAGTTGTAATCCACATTTAATGGAAAAGTTCAATACCTGCACACAGGACTCACAAGAGTGTAGTCTACAGAAGAGAGGCTTAGCATGTCTTTATGATATTTTTTCTCTGTTTTTTTTTTTTTATTTTATTTTCCAGCATCACAACTGGTGAGTACTATTTTTAGGGGTAGAAATCCTCATTCTTGTGATTGAAAGTGTGGAGTCTTAAGACAAAACAGGCAAAAGGGCTCAGTGCTCTGTGGCTCAGCGCAGTCAGGAGAGCTGCGGTGTCCATCCGTCTTGTTCCCAGCTGCCCTGCACTTTCACTTCTGCTACCTCGAGGATGACTGCACATACAAATTACTCTTAAAAAAAAAGAACAAATAACTGGACTCTGATGAAAGCAGGGGAATCTTGTTTCAAAGGGCAGATCTCCAAGCTCTTCTTTTTCCAGCACAGAGGTGTAGCTGTGATGGAGAGGGCAGGACACAGCCCCTCTCAGAGAGAAGCAGCAGGATCTGAGAGGAGACTGGCAACCTACAAGGGATGGCTCAGCACTCCCGAGGATCCTACAGGAGAGCCACACCTTTCTGGTGGGCAGCACGCAAGCCCAGCAGGACAGGCCAAACAGACGGTCAGGTGTCCTGAAGATAGTATGTCTTAAATGGAGTCAGCTCATCGCCCAGCAGACATCTACAGTAAAGGACCAAAAGAGAGCTGCCTGAATGCAGCCTCTCCCAATCCTTGCTTGCAATTTCCTCCCACTCCCTGCCCATGCCTCGGCTGCTTGGAGCTGTATTTGCCAGCAACTGTTTCTCTTTCCCCAGGTCTCCTCCCTGTCCCTGATCACAGATCCCATCTGTTGTGGTTTAACCCCAGCCAGCAACTAAGCACCACGAAGCCGCTCACTCACTCTCCCCCCCACCCAGTGGGATGGGGGAGAAAATCGGAAAAAGAAGTAAAACTCATGGATTGAGATAAGAACGGTTTAATAGAACAGAAAAGAAGAAACTAATAATGATAATGATAACACTAATAAAATGACAACAGCAATAATGAAAGGATTGGAATGTACAAATGATGCGCAGTGCAATTGTTCACCACCCGCCGACCGGCACCCAGCTAGTCCCCCGGGCGGCGATTCCCTGCCCCCACTTCCCAGTTCCTATACTAGATGGGACGTCCCATGGTATGGAATACCCCGTTGGCCAGTTTGGGTCAGGTGCCCTGGCTGTGTCCTGTGCCAACTTCTTGTGCCCCTCCAGCTTTCTCGCTGGCTGGGGACGAGAAGCTGAAAAATCCTTGACTTCAGTCTAAACACTACTTAGCAACAACTGAAAACATCAGTGTTATCAACATTCTTCTCATATTGAACTCAAAACATAGCACCGTACCAGCTACTAGGAAGACAGTTAACTCTATCCCAGCTGAAACCAGGACACCATCCCACCCAGTGTGTGCTCAGCTCTGCCCTGCAGACATCTTCTGGCAGCAAGGCACTGCCCAGGGGGATCTCCGTGCTGGCAAGTGTTACAGAGAATAGCAGATAAACCCTGAAGGGACCACAACAATGATGATAATGCTTTCTGTAGGCTGAGGTGGCTGAAGTGACTTTATCGGTTTTTTTTTTCCCTTGAAAAACCTATTCATCACTCACTGTAATACCGTAGGAGTCTCGGTCTCTTGTGCAAACCTGACAGCTCCATTACCATTTCCACCCACCATCACAGCTGGAAAGTGAAAGCACCAACCTTGGAAAGCACCTTGACTCCCAGGTAGCCCCTGCCTTGATGTCCGTCTTGAAAAGTGCCCTGTGAAGTGTCCCAGGGGTGATCTGGAGCTGTGAACAGCCCTGACCTGCACAGCACCCTCTTGAGAGCAGAACGACCCTGCCCTGCACTACTGGGGGTTGCTCCTTCCACCCAGAGCTTCTCCTTGCAGTGCCATGGGGAGCTCCCCAGGCAGGCTGAGTGCTGAGCCTGGAAGGCAGCAGAGTCCCTGCCCCAGCACACAGTCCCCTGGAGTGCAGGGAGCCTGCTCTGAAATACAGCCCTGGGCACCTCTAGCCACACACTGGGGCTTCACAGCTATTCAAAATTGCCTAAAAAAAGCCCCCTCCTTACAGATAACACAAGCTGTGGGCTGTGCCAGCTTTAGGAGATGCCTCCAGGAACTACAGCTGCATTGCCCTGCACCCAGAGACTTACCGTGTCAAGAGCTGCAATGATTTCTCCTCTTTTGAGCTCTCAGTCATCCTCCCAATCCTGACTGCCTTTAAGCTCTTAATCTGCCTTGCTCATTGCCCTGAGATACCCTGGGAGTGCCCTTCGCCCTGCTGCTCTTTGCAGAGGAGCTGCCCCTGGGCAGAGCTGTCTCTCTGCAGCGCAGGCCACTTGCCATCAGCTCCTTCCCTCCCAGCAGCCTGGACCAGCTCAGCAGCAGAGGCCCAGCCCAAGGCATTTTAATGACCCCTCTGGTGGCTTTGACGCTAAATCCATGAGCCTCAGACCCTGAGAGAAAGTTGATGAAACCTCTCAAGCACTCAAATTTGCATTCAGATGCAAATTCCAAAGTGTCTTGGAGCATTAATGGGTCCCACTGAGGGACATTACTGACAAAGCAACCCTGGGGGCTGGTTAAAGCAGAAAACAGGAGGCAGTGATGAAAGGTAGGCAACGGCAATGTAAAGGTGGCTCTGGAGGCTGAGTAAACCGGCATGTGTCTTATCAAGCCAAAGGGCCAGGCTCTGGCCCCTAGCCCTTGGGAAGGGAGATCCTGTCCCACACCCATGGCTCAGGGCTCTTCCTGCTGCAGTGTTTTGTAAGGACTTGCAATGCCAAGTGCAGGACTATGGTATGACACCTCCCAGGCTCTTGGGTGGAGACAAGGAGGCCATGACGGCATAGTGCTGTAAGGGTTAGGTGTCTCCCAATAGGCCTTGGTGACACAGACAACAGCCACAGCCACCTGGAGAAAGAATTCCGCTCTCCTGGGGGCTTTCAACCTTGTCAGCTCCCTTGACCATCTCCACCACAGGCTGTCCTGTGGTGTCCTATGCCTGCACCTGTTTCCTTGAAGGCTGTTGATGTCCACTGTGCTTACCAACCTTGCTCTCACTTGAGCATCTTCCTACCCTTACTGCTATCTCTCCATCCTCACAGGCTGTTCTTTGAAATACAAAGCTCCAGCTAATCCAGACTTTTTCTGGGTGGACTATTCTACCACAGCACTGCACTTGGAGTGACGTTGCCGGTAACTCAAAGTGACGTGAAATCCTCATGTCCAGCCTCAACTTCCAAGGCTCCACTTTGTGCCATTATTTTTTTCTCGTATTGTTTCCCAATTTTGAGAAAAACTCCCCCACCTCTGAAACCATGAAACCACACCTCAACCAGTCTCAGGATAGTCTGGGTGGCCATGCTCATCCTAAGGCAGACCTGTATGCAGGTGGCCTTGTTCATGGCAAGCATGCACCACTGGCTGGTATGGTGTCCCTTGTAGTGCCCAGGGCCTTCTCCTCAGCGTCACTGCTCAGCCGGTCAGGTCCAAGCCTGCTCTGATGAACGAGATTATTCTTCCTCCTAATGCAGGACTGTCCACTCCTCCTTATAAACTTCAAGAGGTTTCTGTTGGCCAGAGTCCCAGAGTTTCTCGGGGCCCTCTGGACTGAAGCTCCATTTTATCGGCTGTTAGTGCCTGTGTGCAGATAGCTCACCCTGATGGTGGTGTCTCTCCCAAGATAACAGCATGAGGAGGCGCAGGGCTTTACAGACCCAGGTAGGATCCACCATGAGCACAGCCTTCAAAACACCAAATGAAAGGTGGTTTAGGTGTTTTAGCAAAGGCTTGCTTTACATTTGCAAGATAACATTTAATTTAAATTAATCTGTTTCTCTTTAAGTCGTCTATCTGTAAAACTAAAATAAAATAGCCATTCCATAAATGCCTGGAGCAGGAGGAATGACACCTTTTCACTTTGCATTCACATGAGAATACTTCTGAAAGGACAACCAAGTATAGCCCTATCTTCAGATTTGCTGCACAAATGCTCTTCTCTCCAATCCCTGATGCACTGCAGTCATGCTGCTGGTCACTTGCCTGCCATAAAGTAACTAGAGATCTGTTGCACTAAGAGTAACAATGTAACAAAGATGCAACCTACCTGGTAAATTCTTACCATGTAAGCCAAAAAAGACAATGTTTTAATTTGAGCAGCGATAAAAACAGCATGCAACTCCTTGTTAAAAAGTTTATATTGCCTGAAATTAAATTGAACAGTGGTTATGATTTTGTGCCTCCTCTTTAATACCTTCATTCAGAAAATTCACAGAAGTTTCAAATTACATCATCTTGTAGTGAGGTTCTTGCATCATAAAGGAGTAAAATCATCACGGGAGAGCCGATTTTTAATAAGCTCTCTGCCATTCAAATTCCCAGAATCTTATGCTCTAAGCAGAAATGCACAACCCTGAGGCAGCCATACAATTTTCCATGCCCCAGGGGTGGAAGCACAGCCCTATCTTTTGTCATGGACTAATCCAAACTGCACTGGAACAAGGCGATGCCCCTGAACATTTACAATACATAGATGACATCATAGCCTCCATGCCGGTGCGGGCAGGGTAGACCTGGCCTCAATACCCGTGTGGGCGGGGTAGACCTGGCCTTCCTACCCTCCCGTGTGGGGTAGACCTGGCCTCCCTGCAAAGGCGAGAGGGGCAGACCTGGCCTCCCTGCCAGCGCGAGCAGGGTAGATCTGGCCTCTCTACCCAAGTGGGTGGGGTAAACCTGACCACCCTACTGGCAATGTCGGCGTAGACCTGACCTCCCTACCCACGCAGGCTGGGTAGACCTGGCCTCCCTACTGGCGTGAGCGGGGTAGACTTTGCCTCCCTACTGGCAAGGGCAGGGTAGACCTCGACTCCCTACCAGCACAGCTGGGGAAGACCCGGCCTCCCTGCCCGCCCAGGCTGGGTAGATGTGTCCTCCATACCCATGCGGGCAAGGTAGACCTGGCCTCCATACTAGCACAGCTGGGGTAGACCTGGCCTCCCTACCGGCAAGGACGGGGTAGATCTGGCATCCCTACCTGCGCGGGCGGGGTAGACATGGCCTCCCAACCCGCGTGGGCAGGGTAGACCTGGCCTCTCTACTGGTGCGGGCGAGGTAGACCTGGCATCCACACCCATCGGACGGGGTAGACCTGGCATTCCAACCGGCACAGGCGTGGAAGACCTGCCCTCACTAACCGCGCGGGGGGTAGAGCAGGCCTCCCTACACGCAAAGGCGGGTCAGACCTGGCCTCTCTACCCACAAGGGCTGGGTAAACATGGCCTCCCTACAGGCAAAGGCGGGCTAGACCTGGCATCCCTACCTGATGCTTCAGGGTAGTACTGTTACCCCTACTGGTACTCTGGGGTAGTTCCGGTACACCTGCTCGTGCTCCCAGATACAAATGGTGTCACAATGGGCGCGCAGGGGTAGACCTGCCCTCCCTCCCTGAACCTCTGGGGTAGGCCTGGTGACCCTACCTGATGCTCCAGGGTTGTACCGTTACCCCTACTGGTACTCTGTAGTAGTTCCGGTACCCCTACTGGTACTCCCGGGTACAACTGGTGTCACAATGGGTGCGCGGGGGTAGACTTGCCCTCCCTACCTGACCGTCTGGGGTAGGCCGGGTGACCCTACCTGATGCTCCGGGGTAGTACCGTTATCCCTGCTGGTACTCCCGGCTAGTACCGGTACCCCTACTGGTAGTCTGGGGTACACCTGGTGTCACAATGGGCGTGCGGGGGAAGACCCGCCCTCCCTACCTTAACTTCTGGTGTTGCTCTGGTGTCCCTATCTGATGCTCCGGGGTAGGCCTGGCATCCCTACCTGATGCTCTGGGGTGCTACTGTTGCCCGTACTGGTACTCCTGGGTAGTTCCGGTACCACTGCTGGTACTCCCAGGTACAACGTGTGTCACAAAGGGTGCGTGGGCGTAGACCCGCCCTCCATACCTGACCCTGTGGGGTAGACCTGGCGTACTGTTACCCCTTCTGGTACTCCGGTGTAGTTCCTGTACCCCTACTGGTACTCCCTTCTAGTACCGGTACCTCTGCTTGTACTCCCGGCTAGTACCGGTACCCCCACTTTTACTCCGGGGTACACCTGGTGTCACAGTGTGCACGCATCGGCGTAGACCTGCCCTCCCTACCTGACCCTCTGTGGTTAAGCCTGGCGTCCCTACCTGACCCTCTGGGGTAGGCCTGGTGACCCTACCTGATGCTCCAGGGTAGTACCGTTACCCCACACGCCCATCGTGACACCAGTTGTACCCGGGAGCACCAGTAGTGGTACCGGAACTAGACCGGAGTACCAGTAGGGATAATGGCAGTACCCCGGAGCATCAGGTAGGGTCACCAGGCCTACCCCAGAGGGTCAGGTAGGGAGGGTGGGTCTACCCCCACGTGTACACTGTGACACCAGGTGTACCCGGGAGTACCAGTAGTGATACCGGTACTAGCCAGGAGTACCATCAGAGGTACCGGTACTAGCCGGGAGTACCAGTAGGGGTAACGGTACTACCCTGGAGCATCAGGTAGTGTCGCCAGGCCTACCCTTGAGTTTCACATAGGGACGGCGGGTCTACCCCATGTGCCCATTGTGATACAAGGTGTACCCGTAGGGGTACCGGTACTAGCCGAGAGTACCAGTAGCGGTAACAGTACTACGTCGGACTATCAGGTCGGGTCGCCAGGCCAACCCCAGATTTTCAGGTAGGGAGGGTAAATCTATCCCCACGCGCCCATTGTGACACCAGTTGTACCCGGGGGTGCCAGTAGTGGTACCGGAACTACCCCGGAGTAGCAGTAGGGGTAATGGCAGTACCCCGGAGCATCAGGTAGGGTCACCAGGCCTAACCAAGAGGGTCAGGTAGGGAGGGTGGGTCTACCCACACGTGTACACTGTGACACCAGGTGTACCTGGGAGTACCAGTAGTGGTATCAGTACTAGCCGGGAGTACCAGCAGAGGTACCGGTACTAGCCGGGAGTACCAGTAGGGGCAACGGTAGTACCCTGGAGCATAAGGTAGGGTTGCCAGTCCTACCCCAGCGTTTCAGGTAGGGAGGGTGGGTCTACCCCCGCACGCCCATTGTGACACCAGGTTGTCCTAGTTTCAGCTGGGATAGAGTTAACTGTCTTCCTAGTAGCTGGTACGGTGCTATGTTTTGAGCTCAGTATGTGAAGAATGTTGATAACACCGATGTTTTCAGTTGTTGCTAAGTAGTGTTTAGACTAATGTCAAGGAGTTTTCAGCTTCTCATGCTCAGCCAGCGAGAAAGCTGGAGGGGCACAAGAAGTTGGCACAAGACACAGCCAGGGCACCTGACCCAAACTGGCCAACGGGGTATTCCATACCATGGGACGTCCCATCTAGTATAGGAACTGGGAAGTGGGGGCAGGGAATCGCCGCCCGGGGGACTAGCTGGGTGCCGGTCGGCGAGTGGTGAACAATTGCACTGCGCATCAATTGTACATTCCAATCCTTTCATTATTGCTGTTGTCATTTAATTAGTGTTATCATTATCATGATTAGTTTCTTCTTTTCTGTTCTGTTAAACTGTTCTTATCTCAACCCATGGGTTTTGCTGCTTTTTCCCGATTTTCTCCCCCATCCCACTGGGTGGGGGGGAGAGTGAGTGAGCGGCTTCGTGGTGCTTAGTTGCTGGCTGGGGTTAAACCACAACAGTCCATTTTGGCACCCAACGTGGCGCCCGAAAGGTTGAGATAACGGCAAACCTGACCAGAGCTCGTTAAAACAAATTTGTTATAAGCATTCATTATATTGGTCTAATAGTCGCTGGTCATTATGCTGATTTATGTGTTCTTAGAGTTGTTGCTCTGGTTTTTAAAGTTCTGTTATGTATCACCTCGCTTGCTGTATGTAGTCCCTCTTCTGCTGCTTATCATCTGTGGGAGGTGGATTAAGGTTTTCGCTTTGATGTATTGTATAACACTGGTTTATGGTATGATAAAGTCATCAGCTGTGGAATTAATCCGGTATTTGCACTCAGCATTGTCACCTTTATAGTGCGGGAGCCATCTGTGGGAAACTATTAATAATTATACCATTTACCTTTCCTCCTTGGAAAACCAGTCTATGAGTGGGATACCTTTCTTCCCCTCTCCTTTCTCCTTCAGTCCAGTTACAATGGTGTTTGGGAATTTTGAAAAATTTGAATACTCTTGGGATGTTGATACCAGCCCGGTCCTAGCCCTACTGCTGGGAATTAGCATGCTCCTGAATGTAGTTCAGCTCTTGTTTAAGGTTAAACAACTATTTAAGAAGATCACCCAGAGGTCTGCCCCGAGGCTGGATAATTATGAGTGGCAGGGTGTGTGGGGTAGGATGGGCAAGTACCTGGAAAAGCGGGCACCTCCAATGTTTTGGAAATTCACCCCTGAACAAGTGCAGAATCCAGAAGAACTAGTAAAATATTTGGAAAAGGTATGCTGTCACCCCGGCAGCTCCAGAGAGATACAAATCACTGCAACGTGCTGGGGCCTGGCCCGTGCCTATCGAGCCCTGTTCGACACAACTCAGCACCCTCAAGGGGAAGAGAAGGTCTCTGGACCTAACAACAAAACGATGAGCACTGCGGCCACCCAGACCTTGGTGACAGGCACCACGACCCCTCCAGCCCTGGCAATGAGAACTGTGGATACCCAAACCTCGGCAACAGGCACTGCAGCCCCTCCAGCCACGGCAACGAGCACTGCTGCTACCCAAACCTTGGTGACAGACGCTGCTACCCAAACCTTGGCGAGAGACGCTGCGGTTATCCAAAACCAAAACCCGGCGAGCAATACTGCAACTGAACCAGCGGATCAACCTGCACCAGTATCAGTTGCCCCCATACAGAAAAAGAAATATACAAAAAAATCAGCTCGCTTAGCAAAGGATGAAGGTGAACCAGGGTCATCACGGGAACAGGAGGAAGAGGCAGAACCAGAGGTAATAACCCGGTCCCTATCCTTGAGTGAGCTGCGGGATATGCGAAAAGATTTTGGCCGCCGTATAGGTGAGCATATTATCACCTGGCTTCTCCGATGCTGGGACAATGGGGATAATAGCTTGGAATTAGAAGGTAGGGAAGCCAAGCAGCTGGGATCGTTTGCCAGGGAAGGTGGCATTGACAAGGCAATTGGAAGAGGAACACAAGCCATCAGCCTGTGGAGGCGACTCTTGTCAAGTGTGAAGGAAAGGTACCCCTTTAAGGAAGATGTTATATGTCAATCAAGCAAGTGGACCACGATGGAAAAAGGTATCCAATATCTGAGGGAATTAGCTGTGCTAGAGACGATTCATCATGACCCGGACAACCCACAATTACCCAAAGATCCAGACGAAGTCCAATGCACACGACCCATGTGGCGGAAATTTGTACGGAGCGCACCATCGTCCTATGCCAACTCACTGGCAATAATGACCTGGAAAGACGAAGAGGCACCGACAGTGGATGAAGTGGCTCGCCAACTCCGTCAATACGAAGAAAATCTCTCCTCCTCCCTACAAGCCTGCATTTCAGCTGTGGAGAAGCTGTCCGAGGATTTCCAGCAATTCAAAGAGGATATGTCCTATTGCCCACCTGTAAGGACCAATGTCTCAGCTATTAGGAGTGAGCGCTCCTCTGCCCAAGAGAGAGAATATAGAAGGTACACACCGCGAGGTGCCCTGTGGTTTTACCTATGTGATCATGGAGAGGACATGAAGAAACGGGATGGAAAACCTACCTCGGCCCTAAATGCACGGGTACGTGAGCTGCGAGGAAAAACCACCACAAAAGGGGATTCTACTAGGAAAAATGCCGCTCCAGTTTCCAAACAGAGTAGAAGGGCTGATCTTCTTTCTGATCCTCTTGAAGGGACTTCTGAGCCAATTTTATGAGAAGTGAATACCGGATACTCTGGCCAGAATTAGAGGGGCCCTGCCTCCAGCCAGGTGGAGGAAAGGGATAACCGGGTCTATTGGACTGTGTGGATTCGATGGCCTGGCACGTTAGACCCACAGGAGTAGAAGGCTCTAGTAGACACCGGCGCACAGTGCACTCTAATGCCATCAAGTTATAAAGGGGCAGAACCCATCTGTATTTCTGGTGTGACAGCGGGATCCCAAGAGTTAACTGTATTGGAAGCTGAAGTAAGCCTAACTGGGAATGAATGGCAGAAACACCCCATTGTGACTGGTCCGGAGGCTCCGTGTACCCTTGGCATAGACTATCTCAGGAGAGGGTATTTTCAGGACCCGAAGGGGTATCGATGGGCTTTTGGTATAGCTGCCTTGGAGACGGAGGGCACTGAACAGCTGTCTACCCTGCCTGGTCTCTCTCAAGACCCTTCGATTGTGGGGTTGCTGAAGGTTGAAGAACAACAAGTGCCAATTGCTACCACGACGGTGCACCGGCGGCAATATCGCACCAACCAAGACTCTCTGATTCGCATCCACAAGTTGATTCGCCAACTGGAGAGCCAAGGAGTGATCAGCAAAACTCGCTCACCCTTTAATAGTCCCATATGGCCAGTGCGAAAGTCTAATGGGGAGTGGAGACTCACAGTTGACTATCGTGGCCTGAATGAAGTTACGCCACTGCTGAGTGCTGCCGTTCCAGATATGCTAGAACTTCAATACGAACTAGAGTCAAAGGCAGCCAAGTGGTATGCTACAATTGACATTGCTAATGCATTTTTCTCAATCCCTCTGGCAGCAGAGTGTCGTCCACAGTTTGCCTTTACTTGGAGGGGTGTCCAGTACACTTGGAATCGATTGCCCCAGGGGTGGAAACACAGCCTCACCATTTGCCATGGACTAATCCAGACTGCACTGGAAAAAGGTGAAGCTCCGGAACACCTGCAATACATTGATGACATCATTGTATGGGGCAACACTGCCAGAAGAAGTCTTTGAGAAAGGGAAGAAAATAATCCAAATCCTTCTGAAAGCCGGTTTTGCCATAAAAGAAAGTAAGGTCAAAGGACCTGCACAGGAGATCCTGTTTTTAGGAATAAAATGGCAAGGTGGACGTCGTCAGATCCCAATGGATGTGATCAACAAAATAGCAGCTATGTCTCCACCGACTAATAGAAAGGAAACACAGGCTTTCTTAGGTGTTGTGGGTTTTTGGAGAATGCATATTCCAAATTACAGTCTGATTGTAAGCCCTCTCTATCAAGTGACCTGGAAGAAGAATGATTTTAAATGGGGCCCTGAGCAACAGCAAGCCTTTGAACAAATTCAAGCAGGGAGATTGTTCATGCAGTAGCCCTTGGACCAGTCCGGGCAGGACAAGATGTTAAAAATGTGCTCTGTACTGCAGCTGGGGAGAATGGCCCTACCTGGAGCCTCTGGCAGAAAGCACCCGGGGAGACCCGAGGTCGACCCCTGGGGTTTTGGAGTCGGGGATATCGAGGATCCGAGGCTCGCTGTACTCCAACTGAAAAAGAGATATTGGCAGCATATGAAGGAGTTCGAGCTGCCTCAGAAGTGGTTGGTACTGAAACACAGCTCCTCTTAGCACCCCGACTGCCAGTGCTGGGCTGGATGTTCAAAGGGAGGGTCTCCTCTACACATCACGCGACTGATGCCACGTGGAGTAAGTGGATTGCACTGATCACACAACGGGCTTGCAAAGGAAACCCCAGTCACCCAGGAATTTTAGAAGTGATCACAGACTGGCCAGAAGGCAAAGATTTTGGAACGTCACCAGAGGAGGAGGTAACGCGTGCTGAAGAGGCCCCGCTGTATAATAAACTGCCAGAAAATGAGAGGCAATATGCCCTGTTCACTGATGGGTCCTGTCGCATTGTGGGAAAGCATCGGAGGTGGAAGGCTGCTGTATGGAGTCCTACATGACAAGTCGCAGAAACTGCTGAAGGAGAAGGTGAATCGAGTCAGTTTGCAGAGGTGAAGGCCATCCAGCTAGCGTTAGACATTGCTGAAAGAGAAAAGTGGCCAGTGCTCTATCTCTATCCTGACTCATGGATGGTGGCAAATGCCCTGTGGGGGGTGGTTACAGCAATGGAAGCAGAGCAACTGGCAGCACAGAGGTAAACCCATTTGGGCTGCCACACTGTGGCAAGATATCGCGTCCCGGCTAGAGAATCTGGTTGTAAAAGTACGTCATGTAGATGCTCACGTACCCAAGAGTCGGGCCACTGAAGAACATCAAAATAACCAACAGGTGGATCAGGCTGCCAAGATTGAAGTGGCTCAGGTGGACCTGGACTGGCAACTTAAGAGTGAACTATTTATGGCTCGATGGGCCCATGATGCTTCAGGCCATCAGGGAAGAGATGCAACATAGAGATGGGCTCGTGACCGAGGGGTGGACTTGACCATGGACACTATTGCACAGGTTATCCATGAATGTGAAACATGTGCTGCAATTAAGCAAGCCAAACGGTTAAAGCCCCTGTGGTATGGAGGACGATGGCTGAAATATAAATTTGGGGAAGCCTGGCAGATTGACTATATCACACTCCCACAAACTCGCCAAGGCAAGCGCTATGTGCTCACAGTGGTGGAAACAACCACCGGATGGCTGGAAACATATTCTGTACCCCATGCCACCGCCCAGAACGCTATCTTGGGCCTTGAAAAGCAGGTCTATGGTGGACACGGCACCCCAGAGAGAATTGAGTCAGACAACGGGACTCATTTCCGAAGCAACCTCATAGACACCTGGGCCAAAGAGCATGGCATTGAGTGGGTGTATCACATCCCCTATCATGCACCAGCCTCTGGGAAAATTGAGCGATACAACGGACTGTTAAAGACTACATTGAGAGCAATGGGGGGGTGGAACTTTCAAACATTGGGATACACATTTAGCAAAAACCACCTGGTTAGGCAACACCAGAGGATCTGCCAATCGGGGTGGCCCTGCCCAGTCAGAATTTTTACGTACTGTAGAAGGGGATAAAGTCCCTGTAGTGCACATAAAAAATATGTTAGGGAAGACAGTCTGGGTTACTCCTGCCTCAGCCAAAGGTGGGAAACCCATTTGTGGGATTGCTTTTGCTCAAGGGCCTGGGTGCACTTGGTGGGTGATGCGAAAAGATGGGGAAGTCCAATGTGTGCCTCAAGGGGATTTGATTTTAGGTGAGAATAGCCAGGATTAACCTGTATGATATTAGTTGCTATATAACCCTGCTACTGTATGTTATCAGTACTATAATTGTTATATGCTATATCCATAGTACTATAGTAAGAGTCACTTAGATCAAGCAAGAAAGAACTGTGATAAAAACTGAGCAAAGCGCGGTAGTGATGGAACCAGAACTGACTCCAGCATGCAACAATCCAACGGTGCACACCATCCTCCTGCTGCGTCCAATGTCACCTGCTCGTCACACTGCACTGAAGCCCAACTCTGCTCTACCGACTGAGAGGACTTTGCATCATCCCTCCTGCCCAGAAAGGCTGGTATGACAAATGGAGCCCAGAGTCAGGAACTAAATGAACTCAACGAACATTTAATGAACATAACCCATAAACTAAAAGAATGATATCTCTGTGTATGTATACATATATATAATTATATCATTGTTCATATGTCTCAAAGGGATGGAAAAGCTGATGATGATTAACCAGGATGTAACTAAAGGTATAGGAACTGAGCATGACGTCAATGGTATAGAATAAGGGGTGGATACTGTCCTAGTTTCAGCTGGGATAGAGCTAACTGTCTTCCTAGTAGCTGGTACAGTGCTATGTTTTGAGTTCAGTATGTGAAGAATGTTGATAACACTGATGTTTTCAGTTGTTGCTCAGTAGTGTTTAGACTAATGTCAAGGATATTTCAGCTTCTGATGCCCAGCCAGCGAGAAAGCTGGAGGGGCACAAGAAGTTGGCACAGGACTCAGCCAGGGCACCTGACCCAAACTGGCCAACAGGGTATTCCATACCATGTGACGTCCCATCCAGTATAGGAACTGGGAAGGGGGGGCGGGGAATCGCCGCCCGGGGGACTAGCTGGGTGCCGGTCGGTGGGTGGTGAACAATTGCACTGAGCATCATTTGTACATTCCAATCCTTTCATTATTGCTGTTGTCATTTTATTAGTGTTATCATTATCATTATTCGTTTCTTCTTTTCTGTTCTATTAAATCGTTCTTATCTCAACCCGTGGGTTTTGCTTCTTTTTCCCGATTTTCTCCCCCATCCCACTGGGTGGGGGGGGAGTGAGTGAGCGGCTGCGTGGTGCTTAGTTGCTGGCTGGGGTTAAACCACGACAATCGCTCATCCATGTGGCCCTCCACCCCCCTGCTGCCTTGTGTGATGGGGGTCAGGAATGGTGCTTTTTCCACCTCACCCAGGCCTGGTGCTGGCCTTTCCATATTCTTGCCCACACAGATTCCCCCCAGGGCCGTGTGAGTGGCAGCGGGAGAGTCTCAGTGCCCGTCATCATCTGCATCATCCTGGGGGCCCTTCTCTGCCTGCTCCTGGCCCTCCTGGCTGGGCAAGCACTAAGCACCAGGGCTGGGCGCAGAGGTTGGTCTTTCCACTGCGCTCCCAGGGGGAGATAGATACCTCCTGGAAGGGCTGCAGGGTGTCAGTGAGGGGCACAGGCAGAGCTGGGGGGATGAGACCGTGTGCTGCCAGCAGTCCCATGTACCACCCCATTGAGTGCCTGGCTGTGGGGCACCAGCAGCAAGGGGTGGAGAGAGCCCAGAGGCGGGGGGAGGTAGCGATGGGGTGAGGAGAGAAATGGCAGAGTGGGGCTGGGGGAGATGTGAGCAGAAGGGAGATGGCCAAGACTGGCAGTGCTCTGGGTAGTGCTGGGGGGCGGTCTCTGGGACAAGGAAGATGATGGGAGGAGTGCAGGGCAGCAGGGTCCACCTCCGTGGTGTCAGGCCCCCAGGCCGTCTCCTCTGCCCAGCCCTGCCCACCCCCTGGCTACCCTAGACCCGTGGGGCAGATAGGGGAAAGCTCCAGGTGGAGAAAACATGGGAGCTGCTCCAGGGTCAGACAAGGGGGGCATGACCCAGGGGCCAGAGGGGCATGAGCGCTGTCTCCGAAGGGATGATGCGAGGGAGACGCTGCCCCAGATAATCTCCACAGCGATGTTGCCCTCACTGGGGACGTGGCAGCTGTGCCTGGACAGTGCAGTGGGGCTGTGCCGTCGGGCCAGTCCTGGCCTGGCCCAAGAAACAGGTTTGGGGCAGCGCAGTGTGATCCCATTGCCCCTCTGCCTGTCCCTCTGCCAGCCCTGCCTCTGTCCCCAGGCTCCAGGAGTGCTCAGGAGCCCTTCCCTGAGGCCCTGTACGAGGAGATCGGTTACAGCCCAGTGTGGGAGAAGCAGGCGAGGTTTGGTCGCTCAGGTGGGTTTGGGTCCTCCCTGGAGGCACATGTGCAGGACCCTTTCCCCTGGCCCCAACCCCGGGCTGATTCCCTGAAGCCCCCCAGCCCATGGTCCTTGTGACACTGGGGCCACGTGGTCTGTGGGGAGACCATCCAGGTCCTGGGCCTGGAAGGGGATCTTTCTCCCAAACAAACAGCTTTGCCTGTCCCAGCGGGACAGCCCCTCTCTTCCTGCCCCTGCTCCCCATGTGACACCCGTGGAGTGAGGGAAGGGGCTGTCCTAGGGCAGCTCTGGGAGCACCTTTGAGACAGGGTTTGCCCCAGGGAGGCAGGGTGATTTCCCAGCCCTCCTCCCCATGCAGCCCCAGCTCTGTGGGTCCCCCTTCCCCAGCAGCACTGGCCACGAGCCAGGTCAGTGGGGCTCACTTTGCAATAGCCACTGTGCATCTCTGCAGGCTCCTATTCAGAGGAGTCCCTTACCCAGCTGCAGCCCTACCCGGGGGTCAGCGAGGAGGAGGATGGTCTGGGATCAGCGCCAGGTACCAGAGGCAAGAAGGAGTTGATCTCGCTGAAGACAAGTAATGGAAAGAGGTGTCACTCAGTGTCACCGCTGGAGATGGGGAGGACATGGGGGGGTCTCCTGTGGTGCTGCCAACACCAGTGTCTCAGCCCTGTGTCCCTGCGCATCTTCCCTCTGCTCTGCAGGACGTATCTTCTCACTGTCAACAGCTCCGCTCTCTTTTCAGATGTTCTTGTCCCACCTGGAGGTGACCCAGCAGGTGGTTATGATGATGCCAGGGAAGTTTCTGATCCCGTGGAGGATGTTGCCCCTGGGCAGGGAGAGAGGGAAATGCTCAGGGAGCCAGAGGAGGGAGCAGAGCCCAGGGATGCACCCGGAGGTGAGAGGGAAATTTAGCACTGCTGGTTCCTGGGGTGCCATCCCTGGTGCCACCCAAGTCACTGCTGTCCTGAGACCCCAGCTTCCTGGGAAGGGGGATACCTGTCCTGGGAGTCTTCCTTGGAGGGACTAGGGGTAGGAGAAGGAGCTGAATGTGGTGAGGAGCAGGGAGGAAGATGATGTAGAGACCCCATGGGCCGAACTGCATTGTCCTGCCTTGCTGCTTGCAGGGACCAGCCTGCGCTCCTGGAGAAGTGCTGGGGTCCCTGGAGCTGAAGAGACATGTGGCTCCTGTCCCTGGGGAGCCTGGGCTATGATGATGCTGAAGAGGTGTCTCTGGCACATCCCCCTGAGGACACAGCGGCTGTGACAACCGGAGCTCTGTGCACAACAGTCCCAGAGCCCCAGGCCATGAGAGCCCATCCCTGCTGTGCAGCCAGGAGGGAGAAGAGGTCTGTGGAGCTGGGAGAGCCGTGAGCACCAGGGAACCATGTCCCTTGGCCCATGGGCAACAGAAACCGCCTGGAATTTCCTCTATTTGTATTCCCATTTTTACGCTGTGCATCATCTTTGTTCGTAATAGAAGAGCTGTGTTCAGCTTTGACCCGGAGCTGGTGCTTGCCTGCCCAAGTGTCAGGGCATCTTCCTGAGGCTGATCAGGAGGAGCAGAGAACAAAGTCATGGAGGTGGGGAAATGGGCATGCCTCTGGGACAGCAGGCAGGTTCCCTGAGCTGAGGCTCTGCTCAAGCCAGTGGCGATGGTGGAAGGATAGTGGAGAGAAAACTCCAGCTGGGAGTCCCACAGCCCTGCCCATGCTCGTCCAGGCCAGACAGCCTTACCTGCTGGCACAGAGTGCTTCCCATGTGGTATGGGATCTCCGCCTGGAGTGGAGACACAACAATCTCAGCCCCTTAGCAGTGTCGCTCTGGTCCCAAAGGACACCTGGGCTGGACCAGCACCCTCACACCACATCTCCCAGTGCAGCCAGAAAGGATTCCTGAGCGTGCTGCTGCTGTCTATGCCCTCCCTGAGGTCTCCTCACAGGCACACTCTGCTGCCAAGCATTGTCCTTGGGTGGGGTGGGCCTAGGATGCAGGGCAGTGACCTGGGCTCAGGTCCAGCACAGCTGCCTGCTTCTCCTCCAAGAGGGGACTCAGCAGAGGCAGCACACACAGCCCTCCCCACCTCACAGCCAAGCCCTGGGTGGGCAGGGCAGGCGCACAGGGCCTGGAGAGGAGCAGTGCCTGAGCTCCAGCCCACACCTGCCTGAGGCTGGGCAGTCAGGGCAAAAGCACCACCCCTGGAGATGCCAGGGATTGAACCCAGGACCTCCCACATGCGAAGCAGGTGCTCTTCCACTGAGCTCCATCCCCTTGATGCCTGCCAGCAGGAGACACACTCTTCTCCCGTGATGTGTCTATGACAAGGGGAGCAGTCTGTGCCCCGTTGAGAATGACAAAGAGGAGAGAGACAGGGTCCTTTGCAGAGACCCCACAAAGGAGAGATGCCAAGTGCTGTGGAGCAGGGAAGGAGGGATGGCAGGAGACCACCCCAAAGAAGCACTGAATGGAGAGTCCTGTCCAGGGGAAGGCTGGGGGCTTGCAGTGCAAGAGGAAGGCTCATTCTAACCTGCAGATCTGCAGCTCCAGTGCACGGGCAGTGCTCTGGCAAGAGGTGAAGGAGCAAGGAGGGCCAGGGCAGGCTGGAAGTAGCCAGGCAGTCTCTGCAAAAATCTACAGGAGCAAATCATTGCTGAAGCCCGGGGTTGAACCAGGGACCTTTAGATCTTCAGTCTAACGCTCTCCCAGCTGAGCTACTTCAGCCCTGCCCCAGCAGCCCTTGTCCCAGTTCCACCCCTGCCAGGCCACAGGCTGACACACACATGAAGAGAGCTCCTGGGGGACATTCCCAGGGAAAAGCTGTGCCCAGCACCAGGCAGAGGGGACCTGTCCTCTGCCTGCCTCCATGGCCAGGTAGACTCCAGGTGTGGGGTGGGTGCCAGCTTACAGTGGGAGTGCCAAGATATGTGTCGGGCCTCAGTTACAAAGGTGAGTGGTGAAGGCAAGCGGGCAGGCCAGGCACACGCAGCAGCCAAAGCTGGAGGTGGAAGGAGGGTGGGGTTGGTGGAAGACCTCTCTCATAGGGGAGAGAGGGCCCAGGGGAGGCAGAGCTTTTGCTGGTGCTGAGACAAGGGGAGTCAAAAGAATCTCAGTAGACATAATAAAGGGGGATGAAAGATGATGTTTAGCGCTTACATTGCTGAAATTAGCTGAGGTAGAGACAGGCCTTGATAAGAAGAGCTGGTACCAAGAACCAGCCAATGAGGCAGAGACAGTTCCTGATAAGAAGCAGGAGCTGGCCCCAAGAGCCAGCCAAGACTGGTCTTGTAACTTGGGTGAATACCAAGAAACCTCTGAGCCTGCGCAAGAAAAGAGGTTACTAGCGGTGACGGAGTCATCTATCTTCATCTCTGCGACGACCACCATAAAGAGGCACTGTGCAAGCACAGTTGAGAGGAGACTATGGAAATGACCTCTCGGAACTCATTTTAATATGCAGCGGGGATACTGCATATGTATAGGCGTATTGTGAATATGTAACACATGATTTTATAAATTTCAAGCAAACTGCCGAGTCAGGCGTGCACGACTTTGGTGGGACTACCCCCCGTGCTGCCCAGCACTGAATGAACATACTTACTTTATAACCTCACTGATTGTAGAGTCAGTTTTCTGCACGTCAGCCTCCATAGCAGCATTTCCATCACACAAGGGGATGTCCTCAGGCCTTGTGCCACAGATGCCCCCCAGCCCTGGGGCTCAGCCCTCTCCACCCCCGAGGAGCTGCTGTGCCCTTCAGAGGGTCTGGGGCTGTGGGGTGAGTGCCCAGAGCTCTGCCGCACCCTGTGGTGGGCACTGCTGTGGGGCCATGCCAGACTGGGCTGTGCTGGGAAGAGGGCAGAGGAGGTGGAGGGAGGTCAAGGGAAGTGGGGAGAGTTTAGGGGGAGCAGTGCTGGGCTGGAAAGTGCCCAGGGGAGAAAAAACATCAGTGTACAGTTGGCAGTGTGTGACCCTGCAGCACGAGGACTCACACCAGGGTTTTGTCATTCAGAGCCAGGGCTTGTGGAAAGCATGGAAGACATGCAGGTGTAGGGGAGAGGAGGAGTCTGGTCTGTGTTGTTGGCAGTGTGGATAGACTGCGAAGGTGACTCAGGGCCTTTGTCACCCCCAGCATCTCTCATTGGCCATTTCCAGCGCTTGCTGGTCACCCCAGGTTTACAGGTGTGATTTGCTGTGAGGCCACCTCCACCTTCCCGCTGGTCCTAAGGCTGGTTTGGGAAAACAGACAGCCCTACCCAGCTTCTCTCCTTCCCAAGACGCTGGCAGACCCTGGAGCAGAGCTTTCTGCAAAGCTCCACATGGGACAAGGCTGCAGCAGGGCAGGGGTCAGGTGCTGGGGAAGCTGCAAAAGTAGGAAGGTCATGCGGGAACTGTGATCTGAAGGCCATCTTTAGGATCACAATGGGGGGAAGGTCCCCACCCCTGACTCTCCCCTTTCCCATGCTGTGCCTGCACAATGGGGCCGTGCGTCCATGTATGGTCAGTGGGGCTGGGCCAGCACAGGGACAGGGCACTGACAGGGGCATGAAGCAGCTGCCAAGCGGTGCCATCATGGACACTTGTTCTAAGAATTGTAGACCAGAGGCTAATGCCTGAGAACTCATAGCTATTTTTGTCATGTAAAAAGAAAAATTAAATAGCTTTAGTTCATCATCGAGAATACAAAAGAGTTCCCTTGCAGCACTGTCCTGTTACTGCTATTACTAATAGTTCCACTAATTCCAAAACGTCCTTGAGAGCTTCTATATTTTTCCTCGGCTCCAAACCTCAGGCTGCTCAGGCGCGGAAAGTACTACCTCAAATCTCTGCAAACCAAATCTCTCCCACCTTCTCTCATCCACACTCTTTTACCCAGGACACTTCTCCCCATCATGTCAGCACACTGCCTGGTCTCTTTTTTATCTGGGTGAAGTCAGGGTGCTCCCTCAAAATGCCTTCCCTACAGGAGTCTTCTCTACCTGCTGATCCCACTTGTATCGCCTCACGCTATGTACAGCTCCATCTTCCTTCTGCAGAGCTCCATGGGATGGACAGTTTTCCTGCTCCTTTCATGAGAAAAGGTGACAAACAGGAGAGACTCCTTGCCAGGAAGCCAGAGCCTTGGGTGTTGCTCAGCTGCTTCTTACTGGCACTTCACTCAGACTCTGTCTGGTGTGTTTGGTGCTTTTCTGTGGCTACTCTTTCTGCAGAGAAGATCTTAAAAAGACAATGATTTCATAAAAGATGGTCATAAAGGCCCTGTTGTAGACAGCAACGTTTGCCATGAGCTCTGGAGAGAGCCAGGAAGCTAGTTAATAAGCACCAGGAATATGCAGGAATCTCAAGGCCTCTTCTGAAGAGCGAGCAGCTCTGAGCAGCACTGATTGATTGGCCACGTGTAGGGCTCAGAGAGAGGGTCGAGGGGTGTCAGTGAGAAAGAAGGAGGTGGCTGATGGCTTTAGCAAATCCTGAAACCCTCTCTGAGGCCAGAAATGGAAAGCAGTGGTTGTCTGTGGATGGGGAAGAGGAGGAGGTGTGTCCTGGGAAGATGTCAGGAAGGAAGACCCCTCTTCTGCAAGTCAGGGGTGAAAGAGATTTTTCTATGATATGTGCATGCCTAGAAAATGGAGAAGGCCCGCTGCTGAGGGTGGCTATCATGCCAAATGAGCTGACCTTGCTCTTTTCCTGCTTCACTTCCCATACTTGGATGGACCTCAGGAAACATCTATGAGTGTGGAGGATGCACAGACCTCCTGGGGTGAAGTTTCATCACTGCGGGGGAAGAGGGAAGGGTTTGTGAGAGACGTGGTCGTGCAGGGAGAGAGCCGTGCACGTAAGAATTCAAGCGAGCCTGGGGCTAGAGGAGCACATCTTGGGGGCTAGAGGAACATAAACAAGGCTTTGAAAGAAGCCAGATGGGTTTTGGGGAACTCAGAGCCATTGTCTAACCCTCAGAAAACTACAGCTTTATGTTTGAAGAACAGTGAGGACAGAGAGTTATCAGTAAACCTTGGGATATCATGGGGTCAGAGCGAGTTGGGGAAGCAGGGGGGAGAGTTAAAGTCTGCAGAGAAATGATCACTGACATAGGACAGTATAGGACAGCCTGTGGTGGGGAAAGCCAAGGGCTTTGTTAGGGCTGGGACCCACAACTGAGGTCCTTGTTCTCTTGGCTAGGGCTGCTGACTTGTGGGCTGAGTGGTCTCCATGTATGTCAGCCCTGGCACGATTGGCTATCTGAAGCCCCCCTGCATCTGCTCCCCATCCCTGGATCTGGTGGTGGCCGTGCTGTACTCGCTGGTGCCTCCAGTTGTGAACCCTCTCATCTATAGCATGAGGAACAGGGAGCTCAAAAATGCCCTGAGGAAAGTGATTTCATGGACATTTTTCAATACCAGTAACCTTCCAGTCTTTTTCCACAAGTGACTCCCATACTAGGCCCATGCTTTCTTTTATTATTGTTGTTGTTACTGCTCTTTGGGGTTTCATGTTCATAGACCAATACTTGGACTTCCCGTACTTCATGTGAAGCAGGAACCTCTTCTGTCTCACCTGGAGGACCATATAAAAATGCGACTTTGTAGCACTGGGTCCAAGGTGACTCCCTCATAGCATCTCTGTAATAAAAAGGGATCTTCCCTGGGCACTGCCTGATGGTAGGGCTGTTTTTCCAAACCTCGTGTCAGGAACAGGCCCGAGGTACTGCACCTCCAGCAGGCCTATTGAACCATGGTTTCAAGGGCAAAAAGCTCATTGTCACCTTGTGACCTGCTAGAGGGGTGGATTTAGGACTCACCTGTTGGTGCCTGGTGACAGTGGAGATGACAAATGGTCACTGAGGTAGAAACCCAGTCCTTTCCCACATGTGACAGGGCAGAAGACATCTTCCAGGAGGGGAATCTGTAGCTGCCTGGATATCCCAGGGGATCTCCATGGGCAGCGTGTGCCTGGGGTGTGGCCGGAGCTCCACAAAGTGAGAGATTGCCCAGGCGGAATCACGCAAAAGCGTTAATTCCAGGTATTCACAGGGAAAGGAGGACTCTGCAATCACAGGGCAGGCAGCAGGAACCCAGCTGGCACAGGGGAAGGGGGCTGGAGAGATGCAAGAGCTGGCTGAGGAGCTCCAGGGCCAGGACTGTCATGCTGCCCTGGGGCGTGGGGCTGGTGGGGGCAGAGAAGGGACAAATGCAGTTCAGTGTTGGGGATCGCCTATAATATGAACACAGAAGAGCCAGAGAGTGAGTGGCCATACACCCCAACCCTGAGGAAGGATCTTTGCTGCATGGTCACCCCTGTCTTCCTCCAGGTCTCTAGGATACCCAGCTCTACTGCCATTACTAACACAAAGGGAACCAGTTTCCTACCAACACTCGTTACACATCAAGTCCCATAGCTCTTGCCACAGCCAGACTCTCAGCCAAGCCCATTCTCAGACACCTCCGGCTACATCAGGTGCTTGTCTCGACAGATTTTGAAAATCTCCACTGATAGAGATCTCACCAACTGGCCTGGGTCCTTGCTCCAGTGTTTGGCTCTAAGGGACTTTTTTCCTAACCCCGGCTTTCTCAGCCTCTCCTTGTACACAATGTGCTCCAGGCCCCAGCCATCCTTCTGGCCTCTGCAACTCTCTCTCCAGTCTGTCAGGGTCTTCCTTGTGCTGGTGAGCCCCACACTGGACACAGCAGTCCTGAGGTGGTCGTCCTGTAGTGGGTTAGCCTTGCCCAACACCCAGACACCCACCCAGCTGCCCAGTCACACCTCCAACTCAAAAGGACAAAGGGACAAAATAAGATGGAATAGCTCCTGGGTCATGATAAAGACAGGGAGATCACTTACTAATTACTGTCACAGGAGAAGAAGGGTTGACTTGGGGAAGACCAATTTAATTTATGCCAAGTAAAAAAGGTTTGGATTGTGAGAAACAATGACAAAATTATTCAAGTCCATTGCCCTCACACTTTCCCCCACGCTCATATTACGCCCTTGCTCCAAATTCTTCTACTCATCCCAAACCCAAGAGGAGCATGGGGGATGTTGAAGAAGGGGTTAACAGTCGGTACAGAACAACTCTGCTGCTCCTTCCTCCTCACACTTCTCCCCTGTTCCAGCTTGGGTCTCCTCCATGAGATCCCACAATATTTGTGGACAAGGCTATGTGGTGTTCATTTCTTTCTGTCCTACCTTTCTCCTTTATACTCAGAGAATCACAGAGATGTTGAGATTGGAAGGGACCTCTGGAGACCATCCAGTTCAACCCCCTCAGCTGAGGAAGGTTCAGCTACAGTATGTTACTCAGCACCTTATCTAGGTGGGTCAAAGAGTCACAGAGTCAAACACTGTTTCCTTGGGTTCAGATGGAATTTTATACACATTAATAAGATCCCCCTCAGCCTTTTCTTCTCCAGGCTGAACAGTCCCACATCTCTCAGCCTTTCCTCCTAGGAAAGATGCTACAGTCACATAAACCAGCTTTGTGGCCCTTTGCTGCACTTGCTTTAGGTCAACAAGTTTGATGCACTGGGCAGCGCAGCGCTTGACACAGCACTCCAGCTGTGGCCTCAGCAGTGCTGAGTAGAGGGGAAGGATCACCTCCCTCCATCTGCCAGCAAGGCTTCTCCTCATGCAGCCCAGGAGGCTACTGGCCTTTGCCATGAGGGTGCATTGCTCGCTCATGCTCAGCTGCTTGTCCTCTGGGACCTCAAGATCCTTCTCTGTGGAGCTGCTATCTAGCTGGTCGACCCCCAGCATGATGTCCACAGTGTGGCTGGATCACAGGCTGTCCTCCCCCAGGGACTTGTCCTTCTTGAAGATGAGCTTCACCTCTGACACAGGTCCCACAGCGCTGCAGAGTCACCTGGGACAGCAAACCCCTCTCCTGCCAGGGCTGCACAGCCCAGGCCTCTTTCTCTCTGGCCTTGGGGACTGCAGCTTTTGCTCTTTGTGGGAGCCTCATTCATCATGATGTTGCCATCTACTCCAGCATGCCTCTGCTGAGAAGCAAAGCCTTTCTAGACAAGGGTTCCCATCACTTGGTAGACGCTTTTCTTGTGACAAGTCTGCCCTTGGCCCTGGAGCCACACCTGAGGTATTGCAGTCCTCATGGACATCAAAGCCCACTGCCTGGGGCGTGGACAGCGGGAGCGCTGCGTACCATGGCAGAGCTGTGACATGAGTGGCATAAGCTGAGGTGAGGAAGGACAGCTCCCACGGGTTATTTGGTGAATGGAGGCACAACATGCTTGGGAGAGACCGACAAAGAGGGTGGGAAGTGGGGGATGCCTTGTGTGATGTCAGGGCAGCTCAGATATATGTGGACATTCTCTATGGGACAGGTAACTGATGAGGTGGGAGCTTCTGTGTGGGTCAGCTTCTGAATAAGCCATCCAGTCTGATGCTCACCTGGACCTGGAACTCCCAGAAGAGGAAGAGCTGGTCAGGGATGTGAAGGCCAGTGTCAGCCTTGGCCATAGTGACCATGAAACTGGGGTCTCCCAGTTCCCCAGGGATGGGAAGAAGGAGAGTAGCAGAGAGGAGACCCTGCACATCAGGGAATGAGAATTTGGCCTATTGAGGGCAGTGGCAGGTGGGGTCCAAGATGGCAGTGTCAGGGCCCTGAGCAGCATCACCTGCGGCCTCCACCCACACCTCTGTCCATGGGCCCAGGAGACCATTGAAGCTTAGGCCTGAGTTTCAGCCCCAGCTTGATCTATGCTGTAGGGCTACTGGTCTCCAGACACAGCCATAGGCGCAGCCTTGCCTGTCCATGGACCTTGTTGATTCGGATTTGCAGGCTCACTTCCCAGCTTGATTCTTTATGGGTTGCACAATGGAAGGACTCTGTGGCCCTCCAAGTGCCAGACCCCAGCTGATTCATGGAGGCCTAGGGCCTTTCTGCTTCCTTTCTTCCTGTCATCCCTTGGTCAGGTTTTGGGAGGAGAGGAAGGAAAAGCAGGGGTGGTTTCCAGGTGCCAATGATTGAAATGGGGGAGCAGAGCCATCACATGTGAGATGATCTAAAGGCTATGCCAGTTCAAAACTGTTATCTTCTGCTGCTATCTCAGAGGCCTTAAATCTTCAGCAGGAACCTGGAAGCTCTGAGATCCCTCCATCTCCCTCTCTTGTAGCAAGTAAGCTGATAGGACCCCAGTCACAGGCTTTCTTTCAGTTCTGTTTGCAGCCTAAAGCACCCCATTGGTCTGCAGATATGCCAGGAAACTTGCATAAGGAACCCACTCCTGTGCACAAGAATGTGGATGTTCCCAGGAATGTCTAGGAGGCGTGGGATACCCACAGATGTGTTCAGGGAGCTGGTCAAATGCCTCATCTCCATTTCTGTAATGGTGGCCTAGATGCCTGGTTCATGTGTCAACTCTCTCTGTGGCTGCTGACATTTACTGAGCAACCTGGCCTGACCTCAGGGCTGGCCCTGCTTGGAGCTGGGCATTGGACTACAGACCTCCTGAGCTCCCTTTCACCCTGAATTGTCTGATCAGCGTATGATGTAGGGACCGTCACCTCCAACTCGATCTCTTCTTGTACAGCGTGTGGCAAGGCACAGGCTCCTGGAAGGGCTGGTGGGCAAGAGACTGTTGGGGAGTGTCTAGTCCAGCCTCCAGGCTCGCTGTGACTTTGAAGAGCAAAGAAGAGCTCCAAAGGTGCAGATCACAACAACACTCCTCCTAGTCCATTTTATTTTTCCTCAGGCTCAGCCTAAAGCTCCCAAGAGGCAATTTGTGGCTGTTGCCTCTGTCATATCATTGGCCATTGCAGAAGACAGCTTGGCTCCACCATCTCTCCAGGTAGCTGTAGGCTCTTCTTAGGTGGCCCCATGCCTCCTTCAGCAGGCTGGAGAGGCCCAGTTCCCTCAGACTCTCCTCACAGCTCGTGCCTTAAGCCCCTCACTCCACCTTGGCAGACCTCCTCCAGACCTTCTCCAGTTTCTCCACTCTCCTTTTGAAATGGGAGGCCCACTGGCTCATATGGCATCATCCTGCTGCCCAGGCCCTTCTCAGAGCACTCCTTAGCTGGCCAGGTCTCTACCCATGCTGCTGCATGGAGCTGTTGTGCAGCTTGTGGGTTGGGATAAATACAGATAATAGGTGAATGGAAAAAGATTAAAACAAATCTAAACCCAACCCAACAGGCAATGCAAAGGCAATCACTTACCACCTCCCACAAGCAGACCGACACCCAGCCAGTCTCCCTTCAACAGACACCTTGAACGACAGGAAACTCCACCTTCTTCATCCTCTGCCCGAGCTTTTATTGCTGAGCATGACGTCATATGGTATGGAATATCCCTTTGGTCAGATGGGGTCAGCTGGCCTGGCTGTGTCCCATTGCCCCCCAACTTCTCGCCCATCCCCAGCCTACTCTCTGGGAGGCAGCAGAGTGAGAAACAGAGGCGGCCTTGACGCTGTGCAAACACTATTCAGCAACAACTAAAATGCTGGTGTGTTATCAACACTGTTTTAGGCACCAATGCAAAACAGAACACCATAGGGGCTGCTACGAAGGAAATGAACCCCACCCCAGCCAGACCCAGGACACTTGAACCAGGGTCCCAAAAATGGACACAGTAGTGTACAGGTGGCTTGACAAGTGATGGGCAGGGGAGACAATAATTTCCCTCAGTCTTTTGGTGAGGCTCTTCTTTCTACACTCCAGGACACTGCTGGCCACCTCTGCTACCAGGTAGCCCTGGATCATGCGGATCACTGCTGGATCGTGTTTTGCCTTCTGTTCCCCAGCACCACCAGGGCTGTTTCCTCAGAGGTGCTCTCTGGCCAGGCAGTCCCCTTCCCCTGCCACTGCAGTGTGCTAGTCAATCTCAGGCGCAGGATCTGGCCTTTGTCTTTCTTGTATCTCACAAAGCCCCTGACAGGACAGTCCTTCTGCCTGTTAGGTTCCCCTGAATGGCATCCCAAGGCACAGGAATGGTCCTCCCAATATAGCGCCATCAACAAACGTGGTGAGAGTTGCCTCCTCCAGGTCATGGATACAGGTGTTACACTGCACAGCGCCCAGGAGAGTCCCCTGTGCAGCCCCACAATGCGCCAATATGTCCCACTGGCCTCCAGGTAGGGTATGGCCCCTTCACCACTGCGCTCTCAGCCTCATCATCCAACTGGTGTTTTGCCCATCTCTTTGTCTATCCATCCAGACCGTACTGTCCTAACTTGAGTAGGAGAATATTGAGGGACACTGTGCCAAAAGTCTTGCTGAAGTGCAGGTAAACAACATCCACCGTGCTCCCCTCATGCACAAATGCACTTCCTTCATCATGACAGCAAACAGGTTGGAAAGGCATGATTTACCCTTGGGAAGTCCATGCCAATGTTGTCCTTTTTTAGGTGCCCAGGAATGTCACCCATGAGGAGTCATTCAATGGCACGCTCCTCATCAAAGTGACCTTGTACAGCCTGTGGTTCCCTGGGTTGCACTTTTGGCCTCTTTAGAAGATGGGTGCAACATTGGTTTGCCTTCACTCTCAAGAAACCCCTACCAATTCCATGACCCTTTACAGAGGACATTCCAAAGAAATATCAGTCCTCCCCTATAACTTTGTTGCCACTGTTTTGCCTGTCCTATGGTGTATTTAGTTGCTCTAGTCTTTCATATACTTACACCTGTCCTGACACAATGACCATTTCTGAAAGTCATCTTTTCAGATGCAGACTGCCTAGGCAAAGGCCCTTTCCATTATGATCCACTTCTCTCCTTCCTGTACTCTTTGTTCATCAAGATACCCCTCCCCTATGCAGCTGCTTTGAACTTCAGGGAGCTAACAGCTTGCCTGTCCTCCAGTAGCCTAATTGTCTCTTTAGCCAATTCTTTAATTTTGTTTATCTCTAACTTTTTAGTATCTATCACAAACATTTCTCATAAGACTATCCCCTGTAGAAAGACAGCCTCATTAGGGGCAGCTTGTACATCGCATGTGGTTAAGGAGTGTGACTTATTGTTTATGAAACTTCATCATGATTTTCTTTGCTTTGCTTGCAAACAGGAAAAATTCTTCTGGTCCTGTGTGCAGGCAGTTCTCTAAGGAGAGCAGAGGGGAGATGATGCAATGGAGCTGTAACCTCCAGCTGTAGAGATCAGTGGAGAAGTCTGAGGCAAGGAACAGAGATGTAAGCCCCAGGTGGCCAAGGTCAGAAGTGGTGAGGTTTGAGAGGTGAGGAGCAAGGTTGTCCATACAGTGTCAGAGCTCAAGGGACTGCATTTCCTAGCTGTCCAGACCTCCAGAGCGGACACTCTGGATCATTATCACTTGGAGAATGCTTCTATCACCTCTTCTCTATACTGAAGAGTAAGAAAACCTACCCTTTAAAAGAAAAAAATCATGGGTATAGGTGCACTTTGAAATCTTCCTCCTTAACTACACTATGAAGTTTTTCTAATTAGCTGTACAAGTCTTGAAGACTTGAAGAGAATTGCAGGAAGAAACAAGGCTCATTAGGGCTTTCTGTATCTTAATGAGCCCCATGGTGTGTTTGAGGCTGAGCCCATGAACCTCAGCTACTGAGAGCAGACTGAAAGAAACTTCTCAAGAAGTCCAAGTCAGAAGCAAAGTACCTTGAAGCATTAATGGGCCCCACTGAGGGCCATTACTGGCAAAGCCTCCCCAGGGACTTGTTAGAGCAGATAATTGGAGGCTGTGATTGCAGGTAGGCAAAAGCACTGTGCAGGTGGTTGTAATGCTGAGAAAACCCTTGGTTTGTTTTATGCAGCAGAAAGGCCAAGCCCTGATCCTCAGGCCCTGGGAAAGCAGATCCTGTCCCTCATGCATGGCTCAGGGCTCTTCCTGGGTCAGCAGGATGTGAGGGCGAGCAAGGCCAAGCGTAGGAAAACTGTGCAACACCTCCCAGCCTCCCCAAGCAGGGGTGAGGAAGAAACTAAGTCCAGACCCTCAAAACCAGTTTTGCCTGGTAGGCCTTGGTGGCGGAGGCAGCTGACAAAGCCAAGACAACAAATACCTTGGACCTGTTCTGCCTTTCAGCCTTGCCAGAGCACTTGGCCATCTCTACTGCAGGCTGTCATAACCTGTCCCATGCCTTATCTCTTCCCCTTCAGGCTGTTGATGTCCATCTTGCTTTCCCACCTAGCTCCCACCCCGGCATTTCTATTCCTTTGCTGATGTCTCTCCAGCCTGGCTGGTTTTCCCTTGAAACACAACGCCATGGGCTGATCCGGGCTCTCTCTGGGTGACCTCTTGCACCACAAGGCTACCCTTTGAGTGACATTTCTTTCTCAACACATCCAGTCTGAACCTTCCAAGCTGCACTTTGTGCAGGTTTCCTTCTCTTCCCTCTTCACCAAGAAAACCTCCATCATCTCTGAAGCCACCCTTCACGCAGATGCACTCTACTACTATAGTGCCCTGAGCCTCCACTTCACCAGGCTAAAGAAGCCCAAGTCCTTCAGCCTCTCCAGAGGCCCCAGTGCCCATCCTGGTAGATGTTCTCTGGGACTGCTCCAGTTCTTCCCCACTCCTCCCAGACACACTAGTCCAGATGTGGCCACACCAGTGCCGAGGCCAGAGGGATGAGAACAGCCTTGCCTGGGTGGCCACGCTCCTCCTAATACAGCCCTGTATGTAATTGGCCTTATTCACTGTAGTGTTTGCTCTCTCAAATGGTATTTTAAATGATACTGCACCGAGGCTGCGTGCCTTTCTTATTGGGGACGTAACAAACCAGAACCTCCAGCTACAGAACAACAACCAAGGCACGTGCCTGCTGCTGGCTGTCAGATTCTCAGGCAGAAGTGATGCCACAGCCGACATGCCAGCCATGTGTCTTCCTGATGGCCAATGACTCCAAGAGATTGGAGATTCCAATGACCTCACACTCGCTTTCATGGCCATGTGCCTCCTGCTGGCCTATGAGCTTCTCAGACATAATTGGTGTCAGAGTGATAGCCTAACCCATCAGCCCTCTTGTGGCATGTCAACTGACCAGCCAGAAGTAACCTCACCATGATCTTCCAAGCCACATGCCTGCTGCTGTCCCGTCACGTACTCAGGCAGAAGAGGTGTGAGAACCCATATCCGAGCCCTCTTCCTGGACGGGCCTACCAGGTACTTAGGGAAAGGGATTCTCACAATCAACATGGTTTGCTGGCCTGTCAGAGACACTGGCAGATGTGAGGGTAAAAGCAGATATCCCAGCCATGAGTCAAGGGCTGACCTATCAGCTCCTTCAGAAAGAAGTGACCTCACAGTCCCTTTCCCAGCCGTGCTCCTGCTGCTGGCCTATCAACTCCAAGGACAGAAGGGACCTCGCAGCCACCTTCCCAGCCTTGTGCCCCCTGCTGTCCCATGAGATCCTGAGGCACAGCTGATCTTACCATAGCATTCCTACCCATCTCCTCCTTGTGGCCTACGAGCTCATCAGATACAGGTCACCTCACATTCCTCTCCCAATGCCATGCGACTGTTCTGGGACCTCACGATCCCTGCCCCAGTCCCAAGGGGCCAAACAGCTTACATAAAGTTGAGGAGAGGTGACCAAGATGAGGGGAGTAGAATGTGGGAAAGAGAGCTTCAGGGATTCGGTGTTGAGGTTGGATTTTAGGGATTAGAGCTCACCTTTCAGGGTTGGGGATTAGGCAAAGGCTTAGGGAGAGAGTTTGGTGTCCTGCTGAGGTTCCCTGGCTAGTGTTTAAGGTGCGGGCTAGCATGGTGGGTTAGGGTTTTGTTTAGGTCTGGGGCGAGGGCTAGGATTAAGGCCAACATGTTAATATTAGGGGTAGAGGCTAGGGGCTAGGCTGAGCAACCGGGTAAGTGTAAGGGTAAGGGGTTATGGCTTTGGGATTTGACTTAGATGTAAGCTTTGAGGTTAGCGATAGCCTAAGCTCAGTTAGGTTAGTAACAGTGGATTACTGTCAGGGGGAGTAGGAGTATTTAGGGGTAGGGTTAGGGCTTAAGCTTACTAGTTAGAGATAGTGTAGGGTCTTAACAGGAATGTTTTCACAGTCAGTGTTTTCACAGCAACGTCCCCTTAACCCATTTTACCTCTTCAAAATCTTTCGTGTCTGTTGGTCAAGCCCCTCTTCCCTCCCCCAGATCTCCCATTTCTTTTGCCCAGGCTCCTCCTGACCTCCCCAAATGTGTCGTCTTGTTGAGGGCGGCTTCCTGATGACCTTCATGACCTCAGAGTATCTCTCTCCCTGCTGCTGCTGACCAGTCAGAAGTGACCTCCCAGCCACCATCCAAGGGGACATAGTGTCTGCTGAGCTTGAGAGGCCTCTTCACAGCCTACCCAGCAGCACTGGAGGAAGGTGATGCCCTGCACCACCCCCGAGGTTCCCTGCCTGCAAACCCACTCATACATCCGAAGGATTCCTGCATCACTTTTCCCACATGGCTGCTTCAGTTACCACAGGGCAGCTTGGATACCACAGCCACCTCTGTGCGGGCAACTGAAGCAAGTCCAGAATGTAAGTTTTAGAAAAATGTTGAAGCCTATGCAGAAAAGGAAACCTATGTAATAGCAGAAAAAGTCTTATTTTCCATCTTTTAATGATCTTTTATGAAATTTTGCTGATCACGGAGGGATTCTGCTAGTATCTAGCTCCTCAGAGGACTTTGTACCACTGATGGAATTTGTTCCTGATCATCCAGCCAGCTTCCCATGCACTGCATTGTCCACATCTTCAGTCCACATGTCAACAGTCCGCTGTAAGGAGACTACGGGAAACTACATCCAAGGACTTGCAAAAGTCCAGCTCCACAGCATGCCCTTCTTTCCCCTCCCACATGGGTTCAGCAATCCTTTTCTTGTCCTTCAAGTGATGGAGATGGCTGCAAGAGCATTTTCCCTGCCCCCTTGTCAGGGACGGAGGTGAAGGTGGCCAACCTGTAACACTCCCCATCCTCCTTTTTGCCCTTCTTGGAGATGGGTTTGAGATTTGCCTTTTCTGAGGATCTTGGAACCTCCCTGATCTCTCTGCCCCTTCCAAGATATTTCAGAGAGGCCTCGTGATGACACCAGCCAGCTCCACCAGCACCTCTCTGCTCCGTCGCACACCAAAACCCGTCTTCATATCCCACACTTGCAGGGGAGTGCCCAGGACACCGCACATGCCAGTCCAGGTCCTCTGGGCTGGTTCAAAAGAGAACCAGAAGCGATCTCTTCCTGCAGGCCCACAATTCCCATGGGCTCTCCGTGCAGCTCACAGCTTCCCTGAGCATTTTTCTCAGTGTCCCCCTCCCCCAACCTTTCTAGTCCACAGGCTGTAGATAAGAGGAGTGAACAGGGATGTGAGGATGGCGTAGATAAGGGGCTTTGTCAAACTCTCTCAGGAGGGCTGTTCTGGGCATCACACACCCAAGGATGAGGGTGTCATAGAAAACAGTGGCACTAGTGAGGCGGGAGAAGCAGGTGAAGTCTTTCTGCCTGCCTGTCCCGGATGGGAGGCGTTCCTCAGGGTGGCAGCTCTGATGCACACAGGATGACCATGTGAACAGGAAGGGGAGGACGGGATCCAAAAAGCAGGGCATGACAACAAAGAGCACGAGTGTCACAGTGCCAGTGTGTGAAAGCTCCAGCAATGGGGTGAAATCACAGAAGAAGTGGTCCACTCCAGTGGGGCCACAGAACTCTATCTGGGACATGACTGAAATGATTACTGTGGGTGACAGAAATCCCCCTAGCAAAGGAGACAGACCTGGCAGTTCCTGAGTCCTGTAGAGAGCAGGGGGCGGCACACAGCTGTCACGGTCCACTTGGTTGACTCGTGATGGTTCATTTGCTACGATCTCAAAGGTGTAAAATTAAGGTGACCAACATCAAAGGGGATAGCAGTAATCACACAGTAATCTTTATTGTATTGCCTGTGAAGAGGCACACTGTCGTGGTTTAACCCCAGCCAGCAACTAAGCACCACGCAGCCGTTCACTCACTCCCCCCCCCACCCAGTGGGATGGGGGAGAAAATCGGGAAAAAGAAACAAAACCCACGGGTTGAGATAAGAACACTTTAATAGAACAGAAAAGAAGAAACTAATAATGAGAATGATAACACTAATAAAACGACAACAGCAATAATGAAAGAATTGAAATGTACAAATGATGCGCAGTGCAATTGCTCACCACCCGCCGACCGGCACCCCGGTAGTCCCCGAGCGGCGATTCCCCGCCCCCACTTCCCAGTTCCTATACTAGATGGGACGTCACACGGTATGGAATACCCTGTTGGCCAGTTTGGGTCAGGTGCCCTGGCTGTGTCCTGTGCCAACTTCTTGTGCCCCTCCAGCTTTCTCGCTGGCTGGGGATGAGAAGCTGAAAAATCCTTGACATTAGTCTAAACACTACTAGCAGCAACTGAAAACATCAGTGTTATCAACATTCTTCACATACTGAACTCAAAACATAGCACCGTACCAGCTACTAGGAAGACAGTTAGCTCTATCCCAGCTGAAACTAGGACACACGCGATAGGTAGAGATGGGTGAAAGAAAGGAGAAAAGTAAAGTTAAGTTTAGAGAGAGGAGAAAGAGAGGTTATAGCTACCACCGCTGATCTCAAGACATCCTAACAGTCCCAGGTCCAGCTAATGCTGCGTTGTCAATCGTCGTGGTCCTTGGTGGGGAAGCTTCAAATTCCCATTGTTCAAAAGTCATCTTTTATGCTTAGTAACACACCTTGCTCCACCTCTGCCTCAGGAGTCTCCGCCCTTCTCAGAATACAATTATCATGTCTCCGCCCTTCTCGAGCGAGGCTATCACGCAGGCGCAGGGTCAGTGTCTGAGGCGTGGTAAGTCTTGGAGGCGGGTAGCCTTCGACCAGGAGGTGTGTTTTGGTATTATAATGAAGCAAAGTTTGTTTAAAGCTCATGATTTCTTCATCGATGTTATGGCAACAGTTGCAATCCATCCTTTTTGACAGTAGCTATGCGGTTACCTCTAACGGCTCTAGCCAGGTACCTTGCAGGAGCCTTGTACCGCACATTCTGTCCTTGGGATCAGCCACTGCGCTCCAAGCAGGCCGTGGTCAGGTAACGTACTGTCCATGTCCCTGATGACAATGTTGAGACAATACTGATTTTCTGAGTGACTCCTACATGCGCGACCTTTGCTATCACTTTATTAAACTGTCCTTATGTTGACCCACGAGCCTTTTGTTATATTTTCTCCCCCTGTCCAGATGAAAAAAGGGAGTGATAGAGTGGATTTGGTGGGCAACTGGCATCCAGCCAGGGTCAACCCACCACAGGGTACCCCTACTGGTACTCTGGGGTACACTTGCTGTACACAACGGGCACGCGGCGGTAGACACGCCCTACCTACCTGACACTCTGGTGTAGGCCTGGCGTCCCTACCTGATGCTCCGGGGTAGGCCTGGCGTCCCTACCTCATCCTCCGGGGTAGTACTGGTACCCCTACTGGTACTCCGCGGTACACCTGCTGTCCCTACAGGAGCGCGGGGGTAGACCTTCCCTCCCTACCTGAACCTCTGGAGTCGGACTGGCATCCCTACCTTATGCTGCGTGGTAGTTCCAGTACCCCTACTGGTACTCCGGGGTAGTACAGGTACCCCTACTGGTATACTGGGGTACACCTGCTGTCCCTACGGTGGTGTGGAGTTAAACCCACCCTCCTTACCTGACCCTCTGGTGTCGGCCTGGTATTCCTATATGATGCTCTGGGGTACGCCTGGCATCCCTACCTGCATGGACAGCGTAGACCAGGCCTCCCTACCCACACGGCAGGGTACACCTGGCCTCCCTACATGCGAGGAAGGAGTAGGCGAGGCCTTCCTGTTGGCGTGGGCGGGGTAGACCTGGCCTCCCTAGAAGCACAGATGGGGTAGACCACGCCTCCCTACACGAGCAGGCGGGGTAGACCTAGCCTCCCTATCCTCGCGGGCGGGGTAGGCAAGGCCTCCCTACCAGCGCCGGTGGGCAGATCTGGCCTCCCTACCCGCGCGGACGGGGTAGACCCGCCCTCCCTACATGACCCTCTGGTGTCGGCCTGCTATCCCTACCTGATTTTCCGGGGTAGGCCTGGCGTCCCTACCTGATCCTGCGCAGTAGTACCGTTACCCTTACTGGTACTCCAGGGTACTACTGGTACCCCTACTGGTACCCCGTGGTACACCTGCTGTCCCTACTGGCACTCCGGGCTACACCTGGCCTCCCTACCTGATGCTCTGGGCCAGGCCTGGCATCCGTACTTGATGCTCCGGGGTAGTAGCGGTACCCCTATTGGTACTCTGGGGTACACCTGCTGCCCACTACGGGCGTGCGGGGGTAGACCCACCCTACCTAGGTGACCCTGTAGGGTAGGTCTGGTGTCCCTACCTGATGCTCCAGGGTAGGCCTGTATATTGGCTTTGTGTGGCAAGGTTTTGGTAGCGGTGGGGGGGTTACAGGGGTGGCTTCTGTAAGAAGCTGCTGGAAGCTTCCCCTGTGTTCGAGAGAGAGCCAATACCAGCCGGCTCTAAGACGGACCCGCCGCCGGCCAAGGCCGAGCCAATCAGTGATAGTGGTAACGCCTCTGTGATAACATTTTTAAGAAGGAAAAAAGTTGGGATAGACGGAAAACGGCAGCCGGAGAGAGGAGTGAGAACATGTAAGAGAAACAACCCTGCGGACACCAAGGTCAGAAGTGAAGAAGGAGGGAGAGGAGATGCTTCAGGCGCCGGAGCAGAGATTCCCCTGCAGCCCGTGGGGAAGACCATGGTGAGGCAGGCTGTCCCCCTGCAGTCCATGGAGGTCCACGGTGGAGCAGATATCCACCTGCATCCCGTGGAGGACCCCACGCCGGAGCAGCTGGGTTCCCGAAGGAGGCTGTGACCCCGTGGGACCCCCGCACTGGAGCAGGCTCCTGGCAGAACCTGTGGATCTGTGGAGAGAGAAGCCCATGGAGCAGGTTTTCTGGCAGGACTTGTGACCCCGTGGGAGACCCACGCTGGAGCAGTGTGCTTCTGAAGGACTGCACGCCGTGGAAAGGACCCATGCTGGAGCAGTTTGTGAAGAACTGCAGCCCGTAGGAAGGACTCACGTTGGAGAAGTTCGTGGAGGACAGTCTCCCGTGGGACGGACCCCACGCTGGAGCAGGGGAAGAGTGTGATGAGTCCTGCCCCCGAGGAGGATGAAGCGGCAGAAAATAACGTGTGATGAACTGACCGTAAACCCCATTCCCTGTCCCCCTGCGCCGCTGAGGGGGTTGGTAGAGAATCCGGGAGTGATTGGATTACCTGGTCCTGGCCTATCAGCTCTTCAGCCCAGAGTGACAACACAAGTACATACCCAAGCCATGTGTCTCCCTGTCCTGGTTTCATCTGGGATAGAGGTAATTTTCTTCCTAGTAGCTGGTGCAGTGCTATGTTTTGAGTTCAGTATGAGAAGAATGTTGATAACACTGATGTTTTCAGCTGTTGCTAAGTAATGTTTAGTCTCAAGTCAAGGATTTTTCAGCTTCTCATGCCCAGCCAGCGAGAAGGCTGGAGGGGCAAAAGAATTTGGGAGGGCACACAGCCAGGGCAGCTGACCCAAAGTGGCCAACAGGGTATTCCATACCATGTGACGTCACATCTAGTACATAAACTGGGGGGGATGTTCTCTTGGGGACTAACTGGGTGTCGATCGGCGGGTGGTGAGTAATTGCATTCTGCATCACTTGTATATTCTAATCCTTTTACTATTACTATTGTCATTTTATTAGTGTTATTATTATCATTATTAGTTTCTTCCTTTCTGTTCTATTAAACTGTTCTTATCTCCACCCACAAGTTTTACTTTTTTGGTCCGATTCTCTCCCCCATCCCACTGGGGGTGAGTGCGTGAGCGGCTCTGTGGTGCTTAGTTTCTGGCCGGGGTGAAACCACGACAGTCCTTTTTGGCGCCCGACGTGAGGCACAAAGGGTTGAGATAATGACAGACCTGAGCAGAGCTTGTGAAAAATTTGCTACAAGCATTCATTGTATTGGTCTAATAGTCACTGGTTACTATGTTGATTTATGTGTTCTTAGAGTTGTTACTCTCGTTTTTAAAGTTCTGTTATGTATCACCTCACCTGCTGTATGGAGTCCTATACGACAAGTCACAGAAACTGCTGAAGGAGGTGAATCAAGTCAATTAGCAGAGGTAAAAGCCATCCAGCTAGTGTTAGACATTGCTGAAAGAGAGATGTGGCCAGTGCTCTATCTCTATCCTGACTCATGGATGGTGACGACTGCCCTGTGGAGGTGGTTACAGCAATGGAAGCAGAGTAACTGGCAGCACAGAGGCAAACCCATCTGGGCTGACACACTGTGGCAAGATGTTACTGTTTGGCTAGGGAAGCTAGTGCTAAAAGTATGTCACGTAGATGCTCACTTTATACCAAGCAAAGTAAAGGCATGTACGGCTAGAGTCACTCAAGCGCCACCTAAAAAATAAGAGACTGTAAAAGGACTTAAGAGAGGAGGAATGTTAGGGAAGATACCATCATAGACAAGTCGGGAGGACATCTCTGACTTCTGGGATCAGTCGATGGGCTGAAACCTTCTTCCCCCACATAGGGATGCCTATTGGGTGAGATTTGAACACTCGGCTGTACCAAGTGCTTCCCCAGGAAACTTAGAATTCTTTGGAGCTCTTTATTCTTTCATAATTTAATGCGCTTGTAGTCGACTGTATTGTTATTCGCACATGCTTTGCAGGCAGTGTGTTTATCACTGGCGATCCAAAAGAACCTGTACTGCTGCTTTAATAAACTGTGCTGCTCATTAATCTAGTCATGATAGTTCTTTAACATAACCAAACTCCCCAAGTCTGGTTATCCTAGTGCATTGAACAGGGCTAATCTGAGAGTGCAGCACGCTATTAAGTGCATCTGTCATCATGATAGTTCAACGTATTGAACGCGACCGGACTTACAGCGTTGAATTGGACATCACTCAGAAATGAAACCTAGCCACCCCAGCCCCTCTGACATCTGAGGATAAGGTGGAAGACAAGGGAGTTTATTTTCTTTACCCTTTAAAGCAACAGATGCGGCCCAAGTCATTGGCTGGTATAAGGACACTTGCGGGGGGTTGGAGGGGGTGGGGCTGCAATGGGTGAATAATGTCAGTGCATGTCAAGGAACAGGGGACAGTGGTTAATGAGGGTGTATAAACATGACTGTTGGAAGTAAAGATGATTTAAGTATGTAGTACAAGTTGTAAGTGTTGGTAAGGGGATTTTGGGACCAAGAGACGAGAAAGGAAAGGTTTGAGTAGGGTGTAGAAATGCAACAACATATAAGAATGGGGTGCTTGTGTATATATTGAATGTGTACGCTCAGGTGTATCAGTCAATGTGGGTCCTGAGCATGATGGAAAAGCTATGGAATAAGCTATTGCTAAGCAGTGCTTGCACAGTGTCAAGGCCTTCTCTGTTTCTCTCTATACTCCCTCAACAAGTAGTTTGCATTGCTTGACAGTAGAAGAGCAGAGGATGACATTTAGCAAGGCCAAGCTTCTTGCTCTATATTGGTGTCTGTGTCCATGTTTTTGGTAGCAGATGGGCAGCAGGAGCCCCTGGGAGAAGAGACAATGAGTTATCCCATGCCGGACACAGCCAAGTCCAGCCAGCTCTGCAACAGACCTACTGCTGGCAAAAGCTAACACATCAGCAAAGCTGGTGGCACCTCTGTGAAAGTGTATTTAAAAAAAGGGCACAAATGCCAGACTGGAACAGGAGCAAGGAAAAAAAAGAGCGTGAGGAAAATTCCTTTAAACAGCAGGATCGGTGAAGAAGAGGGGGAGGAGGAGCTGCATATGATGCAGAAGAGATTCCCCTGCAGCCTGTGGAGGATCAAATGCCAGAGAAGTTGGATATTTCCTGAAAGAACTGTAGCCTGTGGGAAGGATGCCACAGGAAAAGTGTAAGGGGGGAGCAGCAGAGGCGACCTGTTAGGAACTGACTGTAGTCCCCATTCCTCCTTTTACCACTCACAGGGAAAGGAGTTAGAGTGGTCAGCAATGAAGGAATGAAGCTGAGCCTGGGAAAAGGGGGAAAGGGGAGGTGCTGTTGTAGTATTTATCTTTTCTTCTCACTATCCAACTGTCCAGGGTGCAGCTGGGATAGAGTTAATTTTCACAGGAACCTGGGAGGGGGCACAGCTGGGACAGCTGACATGAACTAGCCAAGGAGCTATTCCATACCATGTGACATCATGCTCATTATATAAATGGGAAGCAGACTGGGGGTGGGGGGTCTCTCGACTTTTGGTGGGGGAAGTGGTGGAGCGTCGGGATCCGGGTGGTGAGCAGTCGCACTGTGCGTCACTCGTTCTGTATATTCTTTTATTAGTACCGTTGTTGTTCTGGTTGTAACTTCTCTTTTTGTGTTGTCCCAGGAAATTGTCCTTATCTCAATGCACGAGGTGGTTGGGAGGAGTGAGCGAGCGGCTGCATGGTCCTTTGTTACCAGCTGGGCTGAAACCACGACACCAACCTTATTTGAAATGGTAATAAAATAAGTTAATTTTCCTCCTGTTGAGTCTCTTTTGCTCATGACTAATTGGGAAGTGATGTCCCTGATTTCATAAGAAGCAATTCAGCATTGTTTTTCCTTTTTTCTCCTTCTGTACTGGTGACGAGGAGGAGTGAGAGAGTGGCTGGCTGGGCATCTGGCCGCCAGCTAAGGTCAACCCACCACACAGTGTCCCACAGTTTTCTTACATCAAAGCCAGGAAGCTACAGTCTTGACAGATGGGCAAAGAGTAAAAGACTGATTGGATGCATCAGGGTGTCTTCTGGGGCTTAATGATGCTATCAGTGTCCCGGAGGAGCTGACAGAGTTTTCAGATGACACAAACCTGAGGTGCGGACCAGTCTATACACTGGAGTGCTGCTTTCTGGAGGAAACTCAGCAGGTTGGCAGAGAGGGCCAAAAATCCCTACTAGATTTCAGAGAGAAGAAATGCCAAGTCCTGCCCCTGGGGTGGCCTAACCCTGGGCAACTGCCCTGGGTAGGGTGCAGCTGAGCAGAAAAGGCCCTGGGGGTCATGGTGGACAACAAGCTGCCCATGAGTCAGCGGTGAGCCCCTGCAGCCAAGAAGGCCAAGAGCAGCCTGCCTGTATGAACAGAAGCATGGCCAGGAGATGAGGGGCAGGGATTCTCCCCCTCCATTCACTGCTTGCTAGACCACATGCACAGCACTGCACTGAGTTTGGGGCCTCCTGCTCCCAGTACAGGAAAGACATTGATCAACTGGAGCAAGTTCAGTGAAGGGGCACCAATACAGTCAGGTGTGTGGGGGTGTGCACAGGGCTGGAGAACTTTCCACCTGAGGAAAGGCTGAGGGAACACTGCTCAGTATGGAGATGAGAAGGCTTCGGGAAACCTCACAGGTTCATTTCAGTACCTATCAGGCAGTTAAGAAAACAGAGCCAGGCTCTTCGTCGTGGTGCACGGTGGGAAAAAGAGAGGCAAGGGGCAAAATTTGAAAGAATGTTCAGGGAGGAGATGAGGTCCATGAGGTCGTAACCATAAGGTCACTTACGCACTGGAAGAGGTTGCCCTGAGAGGTTGTGCAGTCCCAGTCCTTAGAGGTTTTCAAGCCTTCTCTCCCCCTAAATATGGTCTCCAAACATTGAACAGAACACTCTTGCTCATGCAAGAAGGAAGCAAAAGCACCAGCAAAAGCTCTGCCTCCCCCAGGCCCTCTCTTCCCTATGAGAGAGGTCTTCCACCAACCCCACCCTTCTTCCACCTCCAGCTTTGGCTGCTGCGTGTGCCTGGCCTGCCCACTTGCCTTCACCACTCACCTTTGTAACTGAGGCCTGACACATATCTTGGCACTCCCACTGTAAGCTGGCACCCACCCCACACCTGGAGTCTACCTAGCCATGGAGGCAGGGAGAGGCCAGGTCCGCTCTGCCCGGCGCTGGGCACAGCTTTTCCCTGGGAATGTCCCCAAGGAGCTCTCTTCATGTGTGTGTCAGCCTGTGGCCTGGCAGGGGTGGAACTGGGACAGGGGCTGCTGGGGCAGGGCTGAAGTAGCTCAGCTGGGAGAGCGTTAGACTGAAGATCTAAAGGTCCCTGGATCAACCCCGGGCTTCAGCAATGATTTGCTCCTGTAGGTTTTTGCAGAGACTGCCTGCCTGCCTTCTCCCAGCCTGCCCTGGCCCCCCTTGCTCCTTCACCTCTTGCCAGAGCACTGCCCGTGCACTGGAGCTGCAGATCTGCAGGTTAGAATGAGCCTTCCTCTTGCACTGCAAGCCCCCAGCCTTCCCCTGGACAGGACTCTCCATTCAGTGCTTCTTTGGGGTGGTCTCCTGCCATCCCTCCTTCCCTGCTCCACAGCACTTGGCATCTCTCCTTTGTGGGGTCTCTGCAAAGACCCTGTCTCTCTCCTCTTTGTCATTCTCAACGGGGCACAGACTGCTCCCCTTGTCATAGACACATCACGGGAGAAAAGCGTGTCTCCTGCTGGCAGGCATCAAGGGGATGGAGCTCAGTGGAAGAGCACCTGCTTCGCATGTGGGAGGTCCTGGGTTCAATCCCTGGCATCTCCAGGGGTGGTGCTTTTGCCCTGACTGCCCAGCCTCAGGCAGGTGTGGGCTGGAGCTCAGGCACTGCTCCTCCCCAGGCCCTGTGCACCTGCCCTGCCCACCCAGGGCTTGGCTGTCAGGTGGGGAGGGCTGTGTGTGCTGCCTCTGCTGAGTCCCCTCTTGGAGGAGAAGCAGGCAGCTGTGCTGGACGTGCGCCCAGGTCACTGCCCTGCATCCTAGGGCCACCCCACCCAAGGACAATGCTTGGCAGTAAAGTGTGCCTGTGAGGAGACCTCAGGGAGGGGAGACACAGAAGCAGCACGCTAAGGAATCCTTTCTGGCTGCACTGGGAGATGTGGTGTGAGGGTGCTGGTCCAGCCCAGGTGTCCTTTGGGACCAGAGCCACACTGCCCTGGTGGCTTTCCAGGGCTAAGGGGCTGAGATTGTTCTGTCCCCAGGTGGAGATCCCATACCACATGGGAAGCACTCTGTGCCAGCAGGTAAGGCTGTCTGGGCTGGACAAGCATGGGCAGGGCTATGGGACTCCCAGCTGGAGTTTTTCTTCCACCATCACCACTGGCTTGAGCAGAGCCTCAGCTCAGGGAACCTGGATCTGCTGAGGTCAGGCACAGCCCTGCAGACGTGGGACTGGTGGGGCCGGTGCCCACCTCTTGTTCCTGGGGTGTTTGGTGACTCTGTCACTACTCCGTAACTACTGTGTTGGTAGGATCAAGGAGTCAGAGGTCTGTCCACAGCCATGCACAGGCAGTGAGGGCCAGAAGATGGTGCCTTGGTTGCTCCCCTGGCAATAACACCCACAACCAAAATGGGGCATGCGACATGGACTTTCACTGCAGGGTGCCAAGCACCCTGGTGAGCCAAAACTCAGAGAAATAAGGCTGCTCTCCTATGGGCTTTAAACAGCCAAGCTCTGCCCAGCATGGGGGCTGCAGTGCTGAGGCTTGGGGTCTCACTGTGACCCCCCCTCAGGCAGGTCCTCGGGAGCTGCAGGAACAACCACGGATGTGGGCTACAGTGACAATCTTGCTTTGCTGCAGAGAATGGACCCAGCCTGCAGGGCCAGACTGTTCAGGTCCCCAGATGCCATGAAACAGGCTCTTCCTCCTCAGGCGTGCTGCCCCCTCAAGCACACACAGGCCTGTGGCTCATCTCCCCCAGGAGGAAGAGGAAAATGTCTGCCAGGTGCCAGAATAAGGGAGAAATATTACCCCTGTGGGAGGGCAGAGCTGGCAGCGAGGTGGCACAGGACAGGCGCTGGGTTCCTCTCCCCAGTCCCCACTTGGAGCACCTTGAGTCTGCACGTCAGTGTCCATACTGTCCATAGCCCCACCATCCTGTGTTCAGAAGATAACACTCCTCCCTTCTTTACTTCACTTTTATACCTTACTTCTCTGAGATGCACGGCTGGAGCTTGCCCCCATGGGAGTTTTGCAGGGGATGGAGGCTGTGTTTGCAGTGCCCATGTCTGTCACCCATCACCGTGGGGGTCTCACCCTGGGAACACTGCTCTCCCATGGGGTCTGCCAGCAGGAAGGCTCTAGGGTATAGGGCAGAGGAATCTGTGAGTCTTGGCTTCTCCCAGATCCCCCCAGGGTCACTCCAGGGGTGGAGGATCTCCCAGCAGGGAATGGGGCAATGCTGAAGTGGGAGAGGATGTTGGTGACAGCCGCCTCCTCCCCACTTCTCCTCTAGGGCCAGATCCTGCTGCTTGCAGCAGTACTGACCTCCAGCAACTCCCCAAAGGGAACGCTGGGACAGACAGCCAAGGTACCTTCCAGCCCGCAGCAGAGGAGCTTTTTGGGGAAGTGCCAGAAGGGTGTGGAGACCCACCAGCAGGACCAGGGAGAGCACTTTGAGCACCAGGTCCTGCCCAGGAGTCAAATCCTTCTCCCTGCCTGGTTTCTGCATAAAGGTTTCTCTGCCCTCCAGTGCCTCTTTTAGGGGAGGGACACAAAATCTCCTCTGCCATGGAAACGTGCCCACGTGAGCATCCTCCCAGATGAGCCCTTCTCCAGGCCAGGGGCTGCACCACGGCTTTTGGCTGCTGCACCACGGCTTTTGGCTGCAGCACCATGGCTTTTGGCTGCAGCACACATCTCCTGGGGATCCTTTCTCCATCCCCTCGGCCCTCCCACAGTGCTGAGGGAAAAGGTGCCCCCATCCCCCCTGCTCCCATCCCTCTTGTACCTGCATACAAGTACCGCCCTGACACAAATCCGAACGGACATCCCTGGTGAGGCAGCAGGAGGGCAGGGGTGGGGGCTGGAGGAGAGCAGGAGGAGGGGGTCCCAGGGCTGCCGTGGGGCCTTACAGCCTCTGCTCAGGAAGATGGCAGCTCAGTGCCTTGACAAGAGTGCTCAGGGTCTGCGAGGGCCCAAGGCAGCAGGAGCAGCCCATGGAGACTGGGCTCCTGGCAGAGCATGAGGAGAGGGAATCCCAGCCCGTGTGTCCCAGAAAGCGGCTCTGCACCCTGTGCTGGGGCAGTGGGGAGCAGAGCTGCCTCCTAACCATGGTGGGAGGTAATCCATGGGCCACGTTTCCCCCTGGGGCTGGCTGGGGTGTTCAGGGCACTGCGGCCACCTCAGGGCTCACTTCTGTGGGGCCACAGCCCAGGGCTTACCCTGACACGGCAGCTCTGTCATGGCCTCTGCACTGTGGGACCAGCATGGCCCAGGCCCTGCCTGGGGCAAAGAGCAGCTGGGAAACCCGAGGGCGAGGAAATGGGTGCTCCCACTGCGGTGCATCACAGGGCCTATCAGAGAGCCATTTTGACCAGAAACTGCCTGTGGCCAGCAGGATGGAAATGTCTCTGTCAGCAGGTTTATTCCCCAGGGATCATGGGCTCTCGCTGCTCCACAGCCTGACCCCAAGCCTGCTGTCCCTGAGACATGCCCATCTCCCCACCTCCATGACTTTGTTCTCTGCTCCTCCTGATCAGCCTCAGGAAGATGCCCTGACACTTGGGCAGGCAAGCACCAGCTCCTGGGGGGTCTCATCCCCCCAGCTCTGCCTGTGCCCCTCACTGACACCCTGCAGCCCTTCCAGGAGGTATCTATCTTCCCCTGGGACTGCTGTGGAAAGACCAACCTCTGCGCCCAGCCCTGGTGCTTAGCGCTTGCCCAGCCAGGAGGGCCAGGAGCAGGCAGAGAAGGGCCCCCAGGATGATGCAGATGATGACGGGCACTGAGACTCTCCCGCTGCCACTCAGACGGCCCTGGGGGGAATCTGTGTGGGCAAGAATATGGAAAGGCCAGCACCAGGCCTGGGTGAGGTGGAAAAAGCACCATTCCTGACCCCCATCACACAAGGCAGCAGGGGGTGGAGGGCCCCAGGGATGAGTGATGGAGATGCTTCTACCCTGATGAGTAAATGACAACCTTCCCTACCCCCCTCACCACCAGACCAGTGCCTTCTCCTGGGAGTTTCACACCCCAGCAAGGAGCCCCTTCCACCCAGCTGTGGGTCCCAGTCTTGCCCTGGGGATACCCAGCCCCAGGGGGAAGACAAGTTACCTGCTCGGGGTGGGGATGCTGCTGTCCTGGGTGTAGCTGCAGAGGAGGAAAAGGAGAGCTGGGCTGAGAGGGTGGGTGTGCGGGTATCAGGGAGCCTCCTCCCCAACACACCGTGTGTGTGTCTGTGGATGTCCCTGACACATCCCACCCAAATTGCCCCTCCTGCGGGGCTAGAAAGAGTGGCCGGGAGAGGGCTCAGTGCCTCTGCTGTGGGTGGCAGGCAGGATGGCACAGGCAGCCCAGGGGATAACCCTGGGGCTGCAGGGCCCCACGGGCAATGGCCAGAAGACATCCAGTTCCACCGAGGCTGCTCCCCACTTGGCACCAGGCTCCTGCACTCAGCAGGAATGTTCTTGCTCTTGGGAGGTCAGGGGCCATACCAGGACCAAGGGGGCAAAAAGCCTTCCCCACTGGTCATCCAGGACTCTGCCCCACATCCCATTTTGGAAGATCTCCACTTGTCCGTCGCACCGGCTCCCTCCACCCACAAGCCGCAGGGATGCAAAGCCGGCTAAGCCTGGGGAGAGCAGAGATGCCACAGCCATTGGTGGCACCGGGGAGCATGGCATCCTTCAGGGAGCAGGGCGAGGGGGGATTTTCCGATCACACACAACAAGATTGAGCCTTTTGCTGATGAGAAGCGAGGGCACAACCCTCTCTGCAGCTCACACCCAGGTCTGCTGCTGCTGGGGGCACCCAGGCACCTGCTGCCTGGGTGGTGGGATGAGGCTCTGCAGAGCTCTCTCTGGGGATGGGATGCAGCTGTCTGCAGCCAGAGAGGTGGAGCGCAGCCCTGCAGCCCTGTCCTGGGCTTGTGCCACAGTAGGAGAACAGAGGAGCTCAGGCCTGGTGGTGGTGCTGGGGCCTAAGCCACTGCCCGGGGGGCAGATGCCTGCCTCCGTTCAGCTCTCAGCTCTCCCAAAGTAGAGCGGTCACTCTGAGCAGGCAAAGCCCTCCAGATGGCTCCTGGGGAAGCCAGGGTTTCTCCAGGGAGAAATTCAGCTTTGCACTGCCATGGGATCCCTGCTTTGGGTGGCCACGACACACACAAAGGGCAAATGGAGTTAATGAAGCATTTTTCCAGCACTCACCTGAGCAAACGACAGCAGCGTTGTTCCCGTGGGAGCATGGTGAGGCTCCCAGGGTGATCACTGGGCACTGTCCCAGGTGGGCTTCTGTCCTGTCACAGTGGAATGAGTCTCTCCAGACAGGGCCAGTCCCTCTCCCAAAATGCTCTCCTCCAGGAAGGGACTCAGCAAACCCACAGTTGAGTTGACGACAGAGAACGTGGGCATCCGAGAGATCCCAGCGGGAGGCACAGAGGGTCCCCCAGGTCCCCGACACCTGGACCTCTACCCTCCCTGCACACGCTGTGCTGCCATTCACCAGCCTGAATCCTGTGTATCCTGGGGAGAGACGAGGAGGAGAGAGGGTGGATTGGTGCTCATGTACCCTCAGTAGCTGGCGGAGAGGCCAGAGGGACAGCATGCCTTTCTTCTCCTTCTGCACTATTTTCATGCTTCAGACAATCCCATCATCCCTCCTGTCCTCACACCTGGCCCAGCACAGTCCTTGCTCTGTTCCCCAACCCCTGGCACAGCCCCGGTGTTCAGCACCCCTCCCTGAGTCCTTACGTGTGCAGGTGACAACAGCGCTGTTTGCGTGGGTGCAGGGCTGGTCCCTGGAGGACCCTCTGCGGCAGGACATGAGGCGGGATTCATTCCCCACACACTGCAGCTCTCCATCCCAGATGGGACTGTTGCCTTCTCCAAAGTGAGCTGGCCCAGCAACAGGCAGGGCCACGCCGCACTGCAACTCCCTGCAGACCACATCAGCAGCGTTGGGACTAAAATGTGAATCACAGACAGTTTTCCACTGGTCCCTGTCATGGATCTCCACACGTCCTGAGCAGCGGCTCTTCCCTTCCACCAGCTGGACAAATCCTGGAAAAAAACATAACAGCTGGGAGTTCCCAGAGCCCTCTGGCAGTTAAATGCCCACGTCCCGCATCATCTCCAAGCAAGCCATGACCAAACTGCGCATCACACATCCCAGAGGAAGTTGTTGGGGGAGTGTTGGTGACACAGGCACATCCAGACCCCCACGCACCCCATCTCTACACCATCAGAGCACCCGAGGGAATGTGTCTGTCGCAGACTCACAGCCACAGGTACTGCTCAGACAAACTGCTCCCACACAAGGTTCCCTGTGTTGCCTGGTGTGGTCTCCCCAGCACTGCAGTAGTGTGAGCAGTTTGGATCCAGAAGAACTGGCCCAGATGATAATGACTGCTGCAGCCTGCTCAGCCCCTGCAGAGCTTTGGGCCAGGCAGGACCATCACCTGGATGTAAACAGAAGTAGCCCCTGATCCCAGGGGTGTTCTTGGGGTGTTGGAAGGTTCATTTTAGGGAGAAGATGTCACAGAGCACAGAAACGGTGCAGCTGCTATCATGCCTGGTGCCTGTGCAGATCCCTCTGATGTCTGCTTGGGGGGAGGGTGTTCTCAGCCAGGGACACAGTGCTCTGCCTGGAGGTGTCCACAACCCAGATGGATGGCCAGACAGAGGGGCAGGAGACTCCCACTGGGCCCCTGCCAGCTCTCAGAGGACAGCAGGCACAGACGAGGATCAGTAACTGCTGCCAAAGCCCCCGTGTCGTTGGGCAGCGTGGTGAGCCGTGGGCAGGCAGGAGAGATTGAGCAGTAGGTCAGCGCTGCCTGCACGGGGTCATGTCCTCGTGGGGCTGTCACAGCCCCAGGGATTTCCCAGTGCCAGCCTGTCACTGTGGTGATACAGGAGGGAGCAGCCAGAGTCAAGCAGCTGCCAAGCCCCTAACCCTCACAAATGCTGGTCCACACAGCCAAGCCCTGGGCACAGGCAGTGAAGGGCTTTGTGGCCACCCTGCTCCATTCCCCAGGGCTCAGCACTCATCCTCTCTGAAAAGCCCATTTGATTCAGGTGAGGTACTCATGCCTGTGAAGGGGAATGACCCAGGAGGATCAGCCATCTCATGCCGTTCCTCCAAAGCGTGGAGTGCCGAGCAAGTGCCCCCGGGTGTTTCCAGCACAGGGACCCTCAGCATTGTTGGCTGCAAACTGGCAGAACGGGTGGAGATCGATGAAGCCCAATGGACACCCCGGGGAAGGGATGGAGGATTCATCTGCAGCCCAAGATACTGACTGAGGCAGACAGAGACACTCTGGCAAGGTCAGACCACCCTGGGGTAGGATCCCTCTGGGCCTTCCCCAAGGACTGGGGACATCAGCAATGACAGTCCCAGCCTGGCAGTTAGACCAGTATCACTGGGCCCTGCTCTGGTGTCCACTTGTTGCTCACTGAGGGCACAGCCAAGGTCCCTTCCCCCATCCCAGACCCAAAGGCAGGCAACAGGCTGTCTCCTTACCTGAACACATCACTCCAGCATCCTCACTGTGGTCACAGTTATGTTCACCCCATCCTCTGTGTTTGCAGTCAGACAGGGCAGACTCGGTGCCTTTACAGCCAACATCATCCATCCAAATGGGGCCAGACCCTGGCCCAAAGTGTCCATATTGAGGAGCTCCAACAGCAGACCCACAGCCCAGCTGCTTACAAACCACTGCTGCATCGTTCATGCTCCAGTTGTCATCACACACGGTCCCCCACTGGCCATTGTGTTTCACCTCCACTCTCCCAGCACAGCGCCTGCCGCCATCCGCCAGCCTCACCTCCGCAGCCCCTTCAAACACCAGCATGGGATGGGTCAGGAGAGTGCCAAACCCCAGCACTGCAGGTCTGGGGGAACCGCCTACCTGGGCCGAATCACAGGTACTGGTGTAGGAGCCCTCTCCCCTCCAAGTCTGCCCCCAGTGCAGTGCAGGGGTCCCTTCTACCCCCACGGGCTGCGCAAGGCTGTGGGTGCCCAGTTCCAGCCCAGCTGGGTCACTTGCCATCCCACTGCACAAGGCAGCTCTTCCCACCCCAACAGCCACCTGCCCCCCACCCACACACTGCCCAGCGCTGCACTGGACACCCGCTACTCCCCAGCCCGGCACCCCTCAACAGCTCCTTGTACCCAGGCCTGCAGCTTCCAGCACCAGCCTGCACCTGCCCCTGCACCATCCAAACCCACCCCCAGGGCTTTCTGGGTTCCCAGGGAGCACTGAGATGATTCTGAGGATCCCCCAACCCACGTCCCCTCCTCAGCCCTGGTGTCAGCCCAGTCCATGCCCTGGGCCAAGCTCCCCAGGAAGGATGTCTCTCTACTGTCGATGCCCCGGTCCCCTTCTCTCTGTGGGGTCCAAACCGCTTTCATGGAGTCAGGAGTCCCCCGGACCAGGGGGGCAGTGAGCAGCACACAAACCCTCCAAGGTACCCTAGAGCTCGGCAGTGCCCTGGGCATCTCTGGGTGCTGCCATCACCAGCTAGGCCACCACCAGCTCCAGAGGTACGGTGCTGGGGATCAGGGGATGCCAAAGGGGTACCCCAGGACAGGGTGTCTATCAATCCAGCCAGGCACAGGCTGCCCGGAACACTGGAGCCCTGGGAAAGGAGCTATTCTCGCCCACCCAGATGGGCACAGGGAAAGGCACAGGGTCCATGGACCTGAGCACCTCCTGCCCCTCATCTCAGGAGCACCTGCAAAGAAACCCCATTCCCAGACAAATCCCAATGACCACACTGGTACCTGCTGGCCCTGGGCTGTGGGACAAAGGAGTTGGCACTTACCAACTTCAGTTGACAGTAAAGCCCTGACATCCATCCTCTGGGAAAGGGGACCCGTTATCTTGTGGGATGCTTGCATCTCTTCCAAGGAGCAGTGAGATGTGGGGGTGTGCAATGCTGAGTGCAGGACAGGATCCACATAGGGTGGGTGAGGAGGCAACAATGCCCTGGGGCTGTAAGGACCTGGGTGTCTTCTCATGGGCCTCAGTGGAAGAGACAGCAGCCAGGGTGGAGAGGATAAGGATCTCAGTTGTGTTGGCTGGTGGTGATCTCACCTGCTGCAATGCCCTCAGTCATCCCCATTGCAGGCTGTCCTACACTGTCCTACGCCTGTGCTGGTTTCCCGGCAGACTTTAGCTACGTCCCCATTTCCCCATCGCACTCGGACCCTGGGATCTCCGAAGCCATACTGATGCCCTTCTGTCCTTACTGGCTGTTGCTTCAAACACAAAGCTGTGGTCAAGCAAGGATTGGTCAGGCCTGTGAGTTCCTCACAACCTGCCTGCCTTCTTCCAATACCCTCATCATGCTCTTCTCGCACCCAAACTATCACAGCCCCACACTTGCTTGAATCTTCTATTTCTCTCTGTATGCCAGCCCTGAAATACATGTCCTCCTTCTGCCACCTCAAAATCAAAACTCAACTTATTTCACTTCAGCAAGATGCCCTGCTACCCCTTCCACCACTTCAAGTCTGCTACCATAGATGCAGAATGCTGTGTTGCATATATTTATATTTTGGAAGATGACTGACTTGTTTTTCGTTCTCTTTTTTTTTTTTTTTTTTTTTTAATAGATACTGAGAGTCCTGGGGAAATCACACAAACACCTACTGAAGGATTCTTGATATGGTCAGGGCTGTATGTATGGGGGCACATAAAAATCAGCCCTGCACCTGATGTGAATTACTTCTGTGGTCAGGGAGAAGCTGAGAGCTTTCCCTCATTTGAAAACATGAATGGGAAGGAAAGACAGCATCATTCAGGATGGAAGGGACCTCAGGAGGTTTCTGTGAAAAACCTGCTGCTCAAAGCAGGGCTAGACCAGATTACTCAGGGCTTTATCCAAAGATGCCTTAGTCACTTTCTGGGATAGAGCTGGCACAAAGTCCCTGGGAAACAGCTTCCAGCATGTGGCTATCCTCATGTTGGAAATGTATTTCACTATATGTACACCAACCCCCTTGTTTCACCCCATTGCCTCTTGTCCTTGTGTCTTGTACCATGGACGCGAGTGTGACTCAGTCTTCCTGGGAACACTGCAATGCTGCTACATGTTTCGCCCAAGATCTTCCTTTCTCCAGGCTGGACAAGCCCAGCTCCCTCAGCCTCTCCTCACAGGTAAAGTGCTCCAGACTCTGACCATTATGGGGGCCCTTTGCTAAAGTTGCTCCAGCTTGCCAACTTCTTTCCTATATTGGGATCTGAAATCTGGACACAGTGTTCGGTATAATCCCTTCCCTCAATCACCTGGCTGTGCTCCTGTTCGTACAGCCCAGGGTGATCCTGTCCTCCCTTGCTGCCAGGGCACACGGCTGCATCCTGTCCATCTCGCTGTCCACCTAGACCTTTCCAAAACGCCTCCTTCCAGCCAGGCAGCCTCCAAATTGAGCCACTGACAGGGCTAGTCTCCTGCAGGGACAGAAACTGGCATCTGTCCTTGCGGGATTTTCCCGAGTTTCATGCCAATGCATGCTCTCCTCTTCCTTGAAGCCTTTCCCTGAGCACAGGGGCCTGGAGACCATTTCAGTAAAGAGTCAGGCACAGCAGGCATTCATTCCTTCAGCCCCAGCTGTGTCTGCTGTTATTAAATCCCCTTCCCCATTCAGCAGGAGCCCTGCATTTTCCTTGTTCAGCCTTGGTCTCTCAGAAGTGGCCAAAGCTCTTCTGTTTGCTTTGAATTCCTTTGCCACCAACATCTCCAAGTGAATTTTTCTTTTTCCTACGCTCATGCCTCCACAACAAATGCAATATATAGAAATTCCTGCTTTGTACCTGTCCTTGCTGACACCTCCTGGCAGCTGCTTCATGGCGCCTGTCCTTGTGCTGGCCCAGCCCCACTGCCCATACACGGTCCCACTCTGCAGACACAGCACAGGAAAGGGTGCAGTCAGGGATGGGGAAGGTTCCCCCATTTGTGATCCCAATGGCAGCCTTCAGATCACAGTTCCCCCACAAAACCTCCTACTTTTGCAATTTCCCCAGCACCCGACTCCCTGCCCTGCTGAAGCCTTGTCCCACGTGAGGGCTTTGCAGACAGCTCTGCTCCAGGGTCTGCCAGGGTCTGGGGAAGGAGAGAGGCTGGGCAGGGCTGTCTGTTCCCCAAAAGCAGCCCTTGGCTCAGCAGGAAGATGGAGATGGCCCTCACAGCAAGACTCAGCCTTAAAACTGGGGGTGACCGGCAAGTGCTGCAAATGGACCATAAGAGACACTGGGGATGAGGAGGGCCCTGAGCCACCCTCCCCATCTGTCCACACACCAAGGGCACAGACCATCCCTCCTCTCCTCTGCACCTCCATGTCTCCCCATGCTTGCCACAAGCCCTGTCCCTGCACCACAACCCCCCGGTGTGAGTCCTCGCCCTGCATGGTCTCACACTGCAAACTCCACACTGATATTTTTCTCTCCTGGGCACTTTCCAGCACAGCGCAGCTCCCCCTAAACTCTCCCCACCTCCCTTGACCTCCCTCCACCTCCCCTGCCCTCTCCCCAGCACAGCCCAGTCTGGCATGGCCCCACACCAGTGCCCACCACAGGGTGCGGCAGAGCTCTGGGCACTCACCCCACAGCCCCAGACCCTCTGAAGGGCACAGCAGCTCCTCGCGGGTGGAGAGGGCTGAGCCCCAGGGCTGGGGGGCATCTGTGGCACAAGGCCTGAGGAGATCCCCTTGTATGATGGAAATGCTGCTATGGAGGCCAGCTCTGGCACACAAGTGCCCATTGCCTGTCCTTGCCTGCGGTCACAGGCCTGCCACACAGCAGGACTGCAACCAAGCTTGAAGAGCACTCAGGCCTTCCACCAACCAAAGGGTTCGGAAGGAAAGCATGGAAGTGGGAAGAGAGCAGCTCGGGAAAGACCAAGCGCTGGTGCTCCCTGGCAGTGCCGCTGTGCCTGGACTCTTTTCTTCTTCCCCTCTGCACACAGGCACTGCTCCCTGCAGCTGCAGAGAAGGTCTTGGAGGAAGAATCTCAGAAGAACAAGTCACTGCAGGGCCCTTTATTTGTTAAATACACAGACAGTACAGCTCCTCATTTGCAGAGCTTCCAGGGCACACAAAGCTGGATAGACTGTGAATTACAATCCCAGGGCATAAAGACATGTCTTTGTGGAAAGCATTCAGGTGAGTAAAACAAAAAACCCCAGCAAACAAAAATCTCACTCAAACCCCAAAATCAGCCTAAAAAAACACCAGAAGACAGGCTGGGCCTGTAATGAGATATGAGTACTATGCAAAAGACAAAAGGAACTTTATTGCTTCTGAAAAGCATCCAGTGATTAGTTTTCTCAGGGCATCCTTGATCTCCTGGTTTCTCATGCTGTAGATGAGGGGGTTCACGGCTGGAGGCACCACCGAGTACAGAACTGCCACCAGCAGGTCCAGGGATGTGGACGAGATGGAGGGGGGCTTCAGGTACGCAATCATGCCAGTGCTTACAAACAAGGAGACCACGGCCAGGTGAGGGAGGCACGTGGAAAAGGCTTTGTGCCGTCCCTGCTCAGAGGGGACCCTCAGCACAGCCCTGAAGATCTGCCCATAGGACAGCAAAATGAAAACAAAACAACCAAATGTAAAACAGACACTAACCGCAAGTACCCCAACTTCCCTGAGGTAGGCATCTGAGCAGGAGAGCTTGAGGATCTGGGGGATTTCACAGAAGAACTGGTCCACAGCATTGCCTTGGCAGAGGGGTAGTGAAAATGTATTGGCAGTGTGCAGCACAGCAGTGAGAAACCCACTGCCCCAGGCAGCTGCTGCCAGGTGGACACAAGCTCTGCTGCCCAGGAGGGTCCCGTAGTGCAGGGGTTGGCAGATGGCAACGTAGCGGTCGTAGGCCATGACAGTGAGAAGAAAACACTCTGTTGACATCAAAAATACAAACAGAAAGACCTGTGCAGCACATCCCAAGTAGGAAATAGCCCTGGTGTCCCAGAGGGAATTGGCCATGGCTTTAGGGACATTGGTGGAGATGGAGCCCAAGTCGAGGAGGGAGAGGTTGAGGAGGAAGAAGTACATGGGTGTGTGGAGGTGGTGGTCACAGGCTACGGTGGTAAGGACTAGGCCGTTTCCCAGGAGAGCAGCCAGGTAGATGCCCAGGAAGAGCCAAAAGTGCAAGAGCTGCAGCTCCCGTCTGTCTGCAAACACCAGGAGGAGGAACTGGGTGATGGAGCTGCTGTTGGACATCTGCTGCCTCTGGGTGTGGAGCACTGAACAAGGAGGCAAGGGCAGTGACAAGTTAGACATTATTCTCTGATTAAAATCAAAGCCATTTCTCGTAATACATGTTCACCGCATTTTATCCATTTCAGCGAGACCTCCATTCAGCTCTGTGGTTGGAGCTATGGTTGTTGCTGTCTGAATGTGCCGTGAGGAGCAGGACCTCTGCCATTGGCTACCAAGGAGTAGTAGGGGCTCCTCTGTAGCAGTGGGTTTCTTGCAATGGTGCCAGTCAGGGGGGGCAGTCCTGTTTTTTTAATTTGTCAGATGAAACTGCTCCTAACGTAAAAGTGTTTGTCAGCACTGCACTCCCATTGCTAAGAAACCATAATCAAAAACAGTTTTTGAGAGACAGAGGGGTTTTAGAGCTCTCCCTAATCTCATCTGGTGATTATCTTGGATTCAGAAACCCTTACCATTTCTGCTTCACTCAGAGAAAACAAAGTGTGTCTGTGAGGCAAGAGGATTGCCTGTGGCTTCATGCAGAGAGGGGGGAGCTGGTCTGTCACTCTGTCATGTTCCCAGCTACCCTGAGCTTGCACCTTTCAGAGATGGAGGGTAATCACACCCCCATGTTAACCTGAAAAGACTCAAGGCACTAGTGAAAGCAGAGGAGACCCACTGTCCAAAACCAAGTGTCTCCCCGTTTCTCAAGGTCTCCACACCCACACCTCTTCCCAAGGACACACATGGTTCATTTCACAAACCCAACAGCATTTCCTCAGTCATGGCATCTCTGTGCTTCTCCATGGGGCATTCAGGTAACACCAAGATTCTATGGACAGACCTGATTCCTGGAGGACACCTCAAGGAGGTAGCCAAGTGTCCTGATGAATGGTGTCTCAGGAAGGGAGAGTCAGCTCATTTGCCAGGGAATGACACAGGCTGCATTGCCCACAGCCCCACAGCTTGGAGGAGAGCTTGGACACCTGTAACCTTCTTCCCATGGACACAGCTGCATGGGAGGACCCACAAGATCAGTGTGTGACTCTGCAGCTGAAACTCCCATCCCAGAGAGGCCTGACAGCAGCAACAAGATAACAATAGCAATAACACAGACAAGTGGGGAAAACAAGGAAAAAAGCAGAGATAGATTGGCTCAGAGAGGCAAGGGGAGAGGCAGCTGCAGTCTCAGGAAAGAGTTACCCTTCCCCAGCTGTGCATGCCACCTCCCAGACACCAGCACAGCCAGGCAGTTGTTCTCAGTCCCTGTGCTCTACCTCAGGAGGCTCCTATCAGACTTACTGATCACTCCAAGTTCTACAGCTCAGGAGTCTCAGGGACTTGTTCAAGCATGACAGCTCCTTTTCCATTCTCCCCCCAAATTTCCCAGGAGTAGGAAACAGAAAACACGGCCCCCTGGTGGTGCAGGGACCCTGCTCAGAAGGACAGCCCTGGGCACCCTGCCCTGCACACCCACCTTCACACTCTGCAGCCATCCCCAGGTGAAGGCAGCTGACATGCCCTGTCCCTCTGAGGGTGCAGCAGGGAAGCTGTGCTTCCAAAGCACGTCCTTTTTCTCTACACTGGAGAAACCCTGAGAGTCCCTCTGACAGATCCCACAGGCCGTGGGATTGTGCCAGCTTTAGGAGGTCATTCCAGGAACCACAGCTGCATTGCCCTGCAGCCAGAGACTTACCCTGTTAAGGGTTGTGAAGATTTTTCTCCAGGACAGCTCTCCTCTCTCCACACAGCCCAGACTGCCTTTAACCTCCCCTCTCCCTTCCCTCCTCTCCCCTCGGTGCCTGCAGGCAGTGCCCTCACCCTGCTGCACTTTGCAGAGGAGCTGCTCCTGGGCAGAGCTCGTCTCTATCCTTGCCAGGAGCCCCAGCCCAGCTCAGCAGCAGAGGACCAGCCCAAGGCAGCACTTTCTCTGCCCCCTCTGGGCTCCCTCCAGGTGCCTGGGCTCCAGGGGAACCTGCTGGGAAACGGGCTGAAGCAATCGCTGATGTTCCCTCCCTCAGCTGCAAAGAGACATTTCTTTCCAGAAGTGTCATTCTCCTCTAAGAGACAAAGTTATAGCTACATGCCAATTTTTTTGCTCTTACTGTTAGACGGGATACCCAGAGAGTGACAGGTAGGGATCTCCTTTACACCTGCTGAGGGAAGGGATCCCCCTCACTCAGTGGAGGCATCTCATCCTGCATTTATTCATGGCATTTGAAGGAGGCTCAGCTCCCTCCCATGCACACCACAAAGCCACAGGAGGTGGGAGTCCTCTTGACTCTCTTCAGGTAGGCACCAAATACGCACCTGCATGGGAGCTCCTTGTCTCAGCTCCCATCTGAATTAATGGAGATGGAAGGCAGGAGTCAGGTGTTCAGACACAAATACCTGGTGACATTTGAGTTGCCAGAGGTGGTCCAAGATTTATGTAGGTAACTGCAAGATCCAACTTAGAAGTTCATAGAGACTAGGGAGCATCTCAGACATCATTTATAAACTGGGTGAGAAATTCCTTTGGCTAAGTGAAATGACAGCTGATGCCTCGCTAAAGGCCAAAGAACCTTTTCCTTCTCATTGTCTTCATAGCATGTTTTAGTGCAGTTCTCAAAATGATAACGATTGCCGTCAAGGACCATAGGACAGCAGGTCTCTCTTTTTTTCCATTGGCTGACATTTAGTATACACCCTCTGAATACAATGGCATTTGTCCCATATTTCCTGGTCCCCACATGGTCCTAACAGAATTCAGGGGAGTGTGCTCTATTTAATGTTCCAATCCAGGCCCAGATGACAATACATGAGAGGCCAAGGCCGGCCCTGGACCTCACAGGACTCCCGAAAAGCAATTCCCATCCGGGTGGGTGAAGTCAAGGTGCCCCAGTGGCATCACAGAGGAATGATTTGGTTCCTGTGGCTCTTGAGTGATAACATGAGTCAGAGGCACAGTCCATCAATTGCCAATCAGAGAAGGCAAGGTCTGTACATTGTCTACCCTAAAGCTGCAGGCGTTGCATGAACACGAACAGCAGTTCCACACAGCGATCTTCACTCAACTCTTGATGGATCCAATCAAGAAAAGCCAGAATTTCACATGTGCTTGGTACATCTTGTTCTTCAAGGGACAGGCACCTCCAGCACAGCATGGCCCTTTGAAACTCAAGGAACACTCAAGAAGAATTCAAGGGCACCAAAATGACTTTTGGTACTCAGGAAGAGTTTAAAGAGGAAAAGAGACAAGCAGGAAGGCACTGCGGAATTTCATAACATAAGACGTAAAGATGAGGTACTCTTTCACATAGGCCTTGCAATAGCCCAAGCCAGGTTCCAAGGCCTCTGGCGGTGAGGCAGGACTCTGAGGAAGAACAACCGGCAGTGGAGGTGGGATCAAGGCCGGGGTTACTACCAGCAAACTACACCCTTACCGTCAATGGGAACCACAGGGGCGCATCCAAGGGGCTGAGAGAGTGTTTTCCCCAGGAGGTGCTGCTCTGCTTGTGGTATCCAGTCAGAAAAGGCACTTGTTTCAGCTTTTTTTTAAAATGGGTTGGTTCAATTGGGTCTAGGTTGCGAAGGCAAATACCACAGACAATTGCATGTCCCTTTAGATGGTGGAACCCAGGTTGGTGTAGCAATGTGAAGGGCTTGCACTTAATGACAGCAAAGCATGAGAACCCCCACCCATAGAAGAACACGTACTCCTGTTTCGTCATTCAAGCACTGTAGATTTTCTTACCAAAAAACCCAACTATAACTCATCATCTCAACAGTTAAACAGAATGATGTTTCATAAGAACATCTGGACTGACGGTTGAGATACAGGCAAGGCCACCAGAGAGACGTAATGTCCAGTACCAGAGGGCGAATGCTTGCAGGCTCTTGTGTGACAAATGCTGCTAGAGGTGGTCTGTGGCACGGGATTTCTGCAGCACAGACAGATCTTGTGGCGTAGCTATATGCGAACCACGCCGCAGCCCGAGAAACTGTATGTCAATAG